>NC_133371.1:31788412-31829258 GCF_049309525.1 Garra rufa
GTTTTATAATTGTATAATTTTTCTATTTCAGATAAATGGAGCTCTTCTGAACTTTCTGAAGGATCATGTTACTGAAGTAATGATGCTCAAAATTCAGCTTTGAAATCACAAAATTAATTTTAATATTTAATAATAATAATTGATTTGAAAATATATTCAAATAGAAACCACTTATTATAAAGTTTAAATAGGTTAATAGGTTGATAAGCAGAAGAGACGTCTTTAAAAAAAACATTAAAAAACTTACTGTTCAAAAACTTTTGACTGGTTGCATACTTTTGCTTCTAAAGTAAATGTATCTTCATTTAAGGATGTTTAGATATCTGTACTAGAAAACCAGACAAAAACACAGAGAAAATACTTATTTTTAGCAATGCCTGCAACATTTAATGCCACAATTTTATTAATATCAGACTTGCTGCTCTAATTTAAGACCTTCTTAGATCTTAATTTATGAAAAGGCAAATTAAGACTTCATTTTAAAGGTCTTTTTATGACCTGAAGAAACCATTCATGCTAATTTTGTTTGATGTGTGTCAAAATGAGACCACAAAACAAACCACAGAAGTCCTGATAAACACATAATTGGCCTTTATTAACACTGCCTCCAGAAAAAGCAAAAGGTTTTCAGCAGCCATACTGTGAGATACCCACAGTGCCTGCCGAGTCTGTGACGCGTCCGTGGGTTCAACGCCTATGCATTTTCATTCCCAAAATTGAATACCAATTCACAAAGTCCAACGCTACACATATTTCAGAGACAGGGAAAAGTGGATGTGGTAACAATAACAGTGAAAATTCGCTTTAGTGGCAATAAGATGTTTGAACAGAAGACATAATGTTTTACAACTCATGCCCTCAGTCTTCCATTACATAATGAGGTTGGTTAAAGCTAGCAACCCCACAGCGCCCTCTGATGTTCGTAACTGGGACAAAGGTTTACATCAATGACGGCTCTGGTTTCCTGTTTGCTATTAAAAGATGGTGACTTGCACAACAGGGCAGAGGAAGGGACATGCCAGGTCACTGAGTAATCTGGAAACTTTTTTAACCATTGAACTGCTTCACACAGTCTCTCGGGTGATGCAGGGGGTCTCCAGGGATTCCTAGAAACTGCATACTAGTTTGTCACCATCACCAATGTTAACGGGAACTAAAATTAGTGAACAGGAAATGAGCAATTTTATCCTGCAAGCAGATGACAGGGCACTTCAGTAGGGCACTTTGAGTGACTGGAACTAGTACTCGTTTGGCTCAATAATGTCACTATTTACAAAAACAGAAATAAAGCACATATCAAAAACTGCAAATCAAAATTGTCCTTCAGCAGTAATTAAAGCAAAGCCAGTTCAAAACAACTGTGTAGCTGGAACACCTTTTAGAATAAAGATTTCTGAATGGATAACTTACAAGAAAGGAAGATTACTCTTCACAAATATTTACATCAAATATATGCCATCTGGACTGTACATTCTCGTATATTTAAAGCACTTAAACAAATGATAACTTAGGTGTTTGTGCTTGCAGTCAATCGGAGGGCCCCAGATATCAATCTAAATTAGTTGACGGAACAAAATAAATGCTTGAACAAAAAGCTTGTAGCAGCGCTTTTCCATCATGGTGTTCTTTAATCATAAAAAAAGCCCTGTGACCTCCATGCACAAGAGTGAAAGCCTCCATTTTGTGTAAAAGTGTGTCAGCCCAACAAAAGGCCCGACAGAGCATTTAGGTCCCTCATATATGGGTTGTCGCTGAGGATACGGTCAATACGCTGCTTTTGGTCAGGAAAGATGTCGTACAACTTCCTCTTGAGCTCTGTGGTTTCTGAGGGCGACCGCTGTGGAGGTGGAGAAGGGGACGGTCGGGGAAGGTGCCAGTCTGGAGGTCCGGAGTGCGGCCAGTGCGAAGGGGACGAGGGATGTGCTGTTGACTGCGCTGCCGAGGCGTATACTGACGGGGTTGCCCGAGGGTCTATCCTTAGTGGGACCATTAGGGGGCTACCTCTGTGAAAGGACAGAAACAGTATGAGGGAACAGCGTTTGTTCTGGTTAGAGACTAGGAATGGGTGATAACCACTGCTGGGTTTTATTTTAAGTAGGGATGCACCGATACGAATCGGCCGATAATGCTTGCGCGTTTTGTCAGTAAAGCCGGTTCTGTAATCAGCGGTAAATGCCATCAGGTGCGTGATTTCACGTTGAGCCGTATATACTACACACAGCCGTTGTTTACCGACGAGCTGCGCAAATCAATGTTCATTATCAGTGTGAATGTGCGCAGCTCGTCAGTGAACAACGGCTGTGTGTAGTATATACGGCTCAACGTGAAATCACGCACCTGATGGCATTTACCGCTGATTACAGAACCGGCTTTACTGACAAAACGTGCAAGTGATCGGCCGATAAGGATCGGTGCATCCCTAATTTTAAGTCAACAATGTTGTAAAGAGGTTTGTTTTTGAACTTACCGACGGTCTTTAAATAGAAACTCGTCTAGGTGAGGTCCATTCTTTCCAAGCGGGTCATCTGGGATCATAAAGTGATCTTCTACAAAGGTGAACTGTAAGAGTCTGAAAAACCCATACAATGAGCTTAAACATTAACTGAGCACAAAAAAAATTCATAAACACTACTGTTTAAATTTAGTATTTTCTAAGGCTGCATTTACTTAATCAAAATATACAGCAAATGTGTCAGAATTGTGGAATACTATTAAAATGGTTTATATTTCAATATATTTTAAAATCTAAGTTACACTTGTGGTGGCAAAGCTCAATTTTTTTTAGCATCGGTGTCACAGAAATCACTCTAATATGGTGATTTGTGCTCAAGAAACATTGCTATTATGTTGGATACAGCTGCCCTGCTTAATATTTTTATAGAAACCGTGATGTCAGGACAACTGAGAGACTCATATGCTACTATTACAGAAGGTTCAAATGCTCACTGATGCTCCAGAAAAAAAAAAAAACATGCAATAAGAGCTGGGGGGTAAAAACTTATTGATAATATTTAGGGTAAATTTCCATTCTGTTCAAAAGTTTTCACCCCCGGCTCTTAATGCATGATTTTTTCCTTCTGGAGCATCAGTGAACGTTTGAACCTTCTGTAATAGTTGCATATGAGTCCCTCAGTTGTCCTCAGTGTAAAAAGTTGGATCTCAAAATCATACAGTTATTGTTGGAAAGGGTTCAAATACACAAAAATGCTGGTAAACCAAATGACTTGGGGATGTAAACTTTTACATTTTTACAATGGGGCATTTTTACAAATTTAACTATTATTTTTTCTGGTGAACTCTATGTAAACATCTTTTTTGTGAAATATCTTATTCAGGTCAATACTAAATAACATGCATTTTGTATGATCTCTCTTATTTTGGTAAAATAATTAACGTTTTGCAGATTTTGAAAGGGGGATGTAAACTTTTGACCTCAACTGTATATTCCTGTTAAATAAAGGTATTAATGTCTTTCTTACTGACTCCAAACTTTGGAATGGTAGTGAAAAAAGCATTGATGGCCTTCTGGACATTTTGCTGTGAAGGTGTTCTTCTTACCTCTCCTGAATAATCCGTCTCCACGCTTCTGACTGGTGCACAAAGTCCCTCAGATTGTCATTGGTGACTATAACTCCACCTGTCTTCTCAGCCAGATGAAGTAGGAACCTGTGAAAAAGGTCATATTTAGACGCGTGTATAGAGCATGTATAAAACTTTCATCCTTAAAGTTCTCAGATTTTTCAATTCTACCCATTTGCTCTTAAAATAATCATAAACGGAGCACACAACACCTGTTTTTATTACACATGACCCCATCTGCATATACTTTTTATATTCATATCCAGATATAAAAATAGATGACACACTGTAAATACACTACCAGTCAAAAGCTCTGAACAGTAAGATTTGTAATGTTTTTAAAAAAAAGTCTGCTTACCAAGCCTGCATTTATTTGATCCAAAGCACAGCAAAAACAGTAAAAATGTTAAATATTAAAAAATATGAAATACTTTTACTATTAAAAAACTGCTTTCTATTTGAATATATTTAAAAATGTAATTCCTGAGATTTCTGTGAATTTTTAGCATCATTACTCCAGTCACATGATCCTTCAGAAATCACTCCAATATTCTGATTTGCTGCTCAAAAAACATTTATTATTATTATTATTATTGTTAAAACAGCTCAGTAGATTTTTTTTTAGGTTTCTTTGATGAATAGGAAGTTCAGAAGAACAGAATTTATCTGAAATATTTTTTTGTAACATTATAAATGTCTTTATCATCACTTTTGATCAATTTAAAGCATCCTTGCTAAATAAAAGCACTAATTTCTATAATTAGTAGAATGCGAGCTTTTGATATTTTTGAGTATAGCGTATTATGTTACAAAAGCTGATCTTTAGATCAAGGAATCCTGAAAAAAGTGTACTCAACTGTTTTAAATATTGATGATAATAATAATAAAAAATGTTTGAACAGCAAATCAGCATATTAGAATGATTTCAGAAGGATCATGTGAGACTGAAGACTGGAGTAATGATGCTGAAAATTTAGCTTTGATCACAGGAATAAATTACATTTTAAAATATATTCAAATAGAAAGCAGTTTTTTTTTTTTAAGTAAAAATATTTTACAACATTACTGCTTTTGCTGTATTTTGGATCAAATGAATGCAGGCTTGGTGAGCAGTAGAGACTTCTTTAAAAAAACATTTTAAAAACTTGGTAGTGTGTATAAAATTTTAAATCAATTGTATTTTTTTGTAAACTCTGTATACATACTTTTCAACATCTCTATTTTGTGCATAGATTTGTGTGTTTTCCAGAAACATTATTGAAAATCAATATGCAAATGTATCCCACAAGCTAAATACAATTTTTTCTGGTAATGTGTTGAGGAACAAACAGAAAAAAATTCTAGATGACTTTTTAGCGGCTGGATCTCGTACCTGTCATCATGGGAGGAAATTCTCTGTCCACACACTTCTCTAGATGGGGTGAAAGAAAGGAGTCTCAGGTTTTCCAGCTGGGTCAGAAAGTGTTGTTCTGTAACAATATATCAATGTATTAATATCACATTGTGGACTTTAAATCAAATATTGCTGATCTAACAACAGAAAGAAACTTGAGCTCCTACCAGTGATGTTTGGGTCTTTTTTCTGTCTCCACTGAGGAACAAAGACAGTTATTTCCCTGTGCCCTCTGCGCCAGAAGGCCTCTACAGCGATGGCGATCCCACGACAAGAAAAGATTCGATGGAGTCCATGTCTAGTAAGAGCAAATAGGAAGGTCAAAAATTAGAACAAGTTTTGAAAACTACTCATAAAATTGTAGCAGTATCTAAACATACATTGTGCACTGAATGAACATTTTCTGTGTTTACAGATGGTTTGGACGACCTACTGCTACTATGGGATACTGTAGCCCACAATGCAACACAATGTTTCCACTTGACCCTGATGGATGCGCAGCCATAAAGAAACCAGAACTTGTTTTTTTAATCTCACTCTAGACTCATATTTGACAGAACTGGAATAAAAATAATGCCAGTTTCTAAATTAAACACAATGTAGTGAGGTCATCTAAAAACACTGCTGTTTTGTAAACTTTTATCATTGAATTCTGTATGCAGTAAAAGGTATAAAAGGTTGTAATACATTCACATTCAAACATTCTAAATTGACCTAGAGGGCTGATAAAAAAACCAAAGACAAAAGTTCCCTTCTGAATATCAATTTGCTCGATCAGGAAACAGCTCTGCATTCAATTTCACAATGCATCTACCACAGATAGAGAGATAAGCACATATGTAAATCCATTTGAGAACAGCGGTAGACGATTTACTTCCTTTTACCTCGCCAAGTGTCGATTAGACACAACTGACGCAAAAGGGTGCAAAAATAGACGCACATCTCCATCCATTCAGCGCGCTCAGACAAAATGACACATGCATACAGATGTGCAGCCGTCTACACCCCCCTCCCAGTCTACACAGAGACACACAAAATGAACCACAGAGGGGTCACGGGGAAGTTCCCTCTACGAGAGAAAGTTATTTTAAACAGGAAGTGTTACTAAATCAACGACCGCTGACGTAAAAAGTCAGATAACTTTCCCAGTCTGGAAATGTAAATTGCCAAATATGCAAAAAAACCTTTCATTTCTCCCTTGTATTTCTGACAAAAAATACCAAATAAAAAACCCATGTGGTTCACCTCTAACTCATCCATATGAAGATATTATCCAGTGACTGTAGACTTTGACCTGATTATTTCGCACTGACGGGACAGGTACAAAATTTCAAGAATTGACATGTAAAGGCAGTCCTTTGTCCAAAATGACTCTAGACTGTCTGACTGACTAGAGTGTCAGTAATGTACATGCTCAAAAACCATTTGTCCTGTTGTCAGAAGTAGCACATCCACAGAGTACGTAGAAAATAGACTTTTTAAAAAGAACCCCAAGTATTAAGACTTAATATAACTTTAATGATATCTTACGGAAATATGTAGTACAAAACTCATGAAAGATTTACATTACATTTTGGACTATGTGAGGCACAATTAGGGGTGTGCGATATTGACAAAAAAATTATATTTTCTGGGATTTTATTGATAACGATAATTAGACAATATTTTGCTGTGTGTGTGTGTGTTATTGCGCTTAAGGACTACCGTGCTGACTTCTAAAGTTTTTGATATTCTTCATATTCTGTGTGGTCAGTTCACAGCAGTGATAGAAATTATTCTTTTCCAATAAGTTTAAATTGATTTTTACCTTTTATGGGCATTTTTATCTTTATAAAGCCTTTTTTTCTAAAGATGTGCCTCATTTTTTGAGTCGAATTCTTAGATTTAATCAGTCAATTATAATAATAATACATTTAGGCTGTTACCAAACAAACTAAAATTTGTTTTTGCAGAAGTTGCATATGAAGCGGCATTTCGATTTATTTATTTATAATGCAGCTACACTGAAAAATTTTTCAATGTAGTACAAAAGTACAAAATGAAAAGTACAAAAAAAAGATATTTTGAATATAAAATTAAAACTGCCAGTAGGTGGCAGCAAGTCGCTGTTAATAAGTGAGTCATTGCGATTCAACCAAATTATTTAAACAGTTGATTCATTCAGGAACAAAACACCGCCATGTTGCTAAAAGACGCAAAACAGTACTGTGGCTGCTTGAAATGATTTTTGTTGGCGAAATTAAGCAAAAACAGTAAATATGCTGTCTAAAATGTCAGTCTTTTAATATTAACTTCTTGTTTATTGAACTGTTGTATAAAATTAATATCACATTTGTAGTCACGCTGATTTTAAGGAAAAAACGGCACTCTTCGTGTGATATAGATCAGCGGTTCCCAATTAAAGTCCTCGCGACCCACCGCTCTGCACATTTTTGTGTGTTTCACGCATCGCTTCGCTTTGTTCTATTCCAACGTTACTGCCCTTCGAAGTGGACATCAGGATATTCCGCCATTATTCATTAGTTCGAAGCGAGCGTATGTGTTCCATTTGAAGGTCATTAAAGCGTGTGAGATGTAAATTTAAAATGCATTTATTTACAGATGCACTTATGTCACACTTCTCTAGTAAGTTTCATCTGTGTGCGAAGACGCTACATGCGGTGGCGTAGCGCAAATATGTGAATGAATGTTTCGAAGTATAGTAAACAGATTTCCCCCACTTAGTGAGCAGGAACCAATGAACACTTTGCAGGGACCATGTCAATCGGATCGCAGTTCCTTCACGGACCTCACTTCTAATGAGCTGGTTATCTGAATCAGGTGTGTTAACTAAGAGAGACATGCAAAATGTGCAGAGCGGTGGGGCGCCAGGACTGGAATTGGGAACCGCTGATATAGATTAACTACATGAAATGATATAAATATATACATTTTCTGCACTTATATCACATTCTAAATTCATTTTAATAGACTGAATCATGTAGTGAAAGAATGCACTCTAAATGCGTACTTACTAGACTTCATCACATAATGTAACGTTATGCGTGCACTCTGTAGGGGTTTTGTTTGTTTTTTGCAATATAGTCAATGTCAAATCGCACATCGTTTAAACAACAATTATGATATTATTGCAGACAATATATATCACACACCCTTAGGTGCCATTATTTTCAGTGATGTGAAATGGTTGCACTCGGTGAGCTATTGGTGCTATATACTGATACAATGGCCACAGTTACTGAAAGAGCTTACAGGTGGTGATGGATATAAGCGTAGTCTTAAATCAAATGCCGTACCATGGATTTTTCCTGACAAGGAGACTAAACACCCCAGGATATCGAGTGAAATCCACGCTGAGAAACTCCTTCGGTGGCTGCGGCGTCATGACAAGCGTCAGCATGTTTACATCCTGCCAGGATGGCATCTAGCGTTTCTTGTCTCTGCCGATTGCAAGCTCTTTCAGTAGCTGTGGTCTAATAAAAGCCTCAAAGGCATCAGGGCTACAGTTGAGAGAACAAACACGCAGGAAGTTTTATTCTTTTCTTATCTTATCGCTAAGAAAGCAGTGAAGACTTGTTGCCTTTCAACTGAAAATTACAACCAAAAGCCGCACAATGTGGCATCGTAGCAACATTTTATTTTTCGAGTTGTGTTGCGGTAAAAATAACAACAGGTAGCACCAGTAGCTTACCCAGTGCAACCATTTCACATCAGCGAAATAATGGCACCCCCCATAGTCCAAAATATATACAAAACAATCTGGATTTTTTTAAATGACGTAAATGTTTCATGGGTTTTCTACTACATATTTCAGTAAGAGACATCATTTACGTTATATAAAGCCATTTAAAATAGGGGAGGCACCATTTGTTTTAATCATAGATAGATGTGAGGAACATTTCCTTTCAAAACAATCATACAATCTGAGAAAACTGTGAAATGAGAAATGAAACCGTAACAAAATCCAAAAAGCAAAGCAACATCATTACAGCAGGGTCAGGAACTGCATACGTTGCACCAGTTTCAGTCCATGACCTTTGACCTCTCCTTTACATTGACTTTCATCTTCATCTGCAAGATATTGAGATCCTTCCTCTTTGCTGCAGCAGTGGTTTTTGGTAACTGCATATTTGAGCTGCTATGGCAACAAGATTTCACCTGAGGATTCAGATCTCAAATATCATGCAAGCATACAAATCAGCCATGAGAAACTCTGTGTGAGCTGTTGCCTTCAAGACTGGCTGAACATGTGATAGACTGACTGTTTAGTGCTCTGCATGGATAATACAGTATAATTAGTCAAAGTATGAGCATTCTGCAGCAGCCCATAACTTTCCAAATGACTGTTTTCTTGTATATCTAAGGACAACCTTCGCATTACACATTGGCCTTTTGTTTCTTGCTATTATTTGAGTGGGAACATTTTTTCAAAACTCAAGAATACACCATGTTTCAGATCTTTCTAGTATAAGCCCACATATTTTGTTGAGGTAAAGGTCTCACGGTATAAAAAAAATCCCACCTGACACCTTATCCCACGATTTACCTTGCTATCCTCAGTTAGGCTTCACCAGTAGGGTCTAAAAGTAGCAGGTTTTGTTCTCTTCACCCCAACGTAACACCTCAGTTTCCATACTAGTACTTCTAAGAAGTGAAGTCACCTCCGGTAAGCCACTTAAAGGGTAAAATAGGGGGCCTGACAAGGGGAGAGACCCACAGAGAGTTGCCTTTTTACGTGGGAGGAAGAGAGGAAAGGGGGTGTGGGTGAGAAAGACAGATACTGCTATGCAGAAAGGAAAATGGGGGTTGCACCTGCTTTTAGGTTTTCAAATACAAACACTTACATAGTAGAGCTCATAAACACACACAGAGCTTACTGGAAGTGACTTGCTTTAACCTTTAAGGGCACTTACATACTTGACAACACCAACATTTTCACACTCCCTCAAGTTGTCTCCAAAAAAAGCATCAATCACACCTGTCCTTCACAATGGTTTTATAAGCATTAATCAAACGCTTAACTCGAAATAGTGAATGCATCATTTAAAGTTTAGATCATACTCATCGTGATTTTCATTCTCCCAAGAAACACCAAAGGAGGAATTTTAAAGAATGTTCAAAATGTTCATTTTCAAACAATGATCTGTCAAGTCCTCAAAGTGTACAATAGATTTTGTTCTTCACACAAAACTTGTATTCAAATGACTTTCAATAGGCTACATTTATGGCGCTTTTTGGTAATTTTGGGAGTTTTACAGTAACTTGTGCTATCAACCAACTTCTAAAACTTTTCAATGACTGGAATCTAGAAAACTGGCTGGCTGATGGCCATTATAATGTCAATATATTCGACCCTGGACCACAAAACCAGTCTTAAGTAGCACAGGTATATTTGTAGAAATACCCAACAATACATTGTATTGGAAAAATGTAAGATTTTTCTTTTATGCCAAAAATCATTAGGATATTAAGTAAAGACCATGTTCAGTGAATATATAAAAACTTAATTTTTGATTAGTAATATGCATTTCTAAGAATTTTATTTGGACAACTTTAAAGGCAATTCTCCAAATGTTAAGATTTTTGTGCACCCTCAGATTCCAGATTTTTAAATGGTTGCATCTCGGCAACATATTGTCATATTGTGCTTTCAGATGATGTATAAATCTCAATTTCAAAACATTTTACCCGTATGACTGGTTTTGTGGTCCAGGGTCAAATAAGTTGTACTCATACTTTTATTTTACATAATAAATTACCTAAAAAGACATTTTCTCTATCCATCGACAAAGCTGCCATTACAATTTGGAAATTACATAGTGAGGAGATTTTTGAAGACTTTAAATTTGGCTTGTGTAAATTGCTATTGCTAGCCAATGTCAAATACATAAAAATCACCAAAAAATAATGAGGATGAGTAAACGCTACCATACACTACACAACCTAAACAACTGAACAGATTTTCAAACATTCGGCATCATACACTTACTGACCTTGGAAAAGTTTACCAAGAAAAACTGGGGCATCATGAACTAATTGGTTGAGGATCACACACTATTTTAGCAATGACCTTCAAGATGTTCTGAACACAGCAAACTAAAACATTAAACACATCTGGATGGAATCATAGCCTAAAGGTAAAAAAAAGTTTGTGCACATTATACACTACAAGTCAAAAGTTTTTTAAACAGTTTTTTTCCAATATGTTTTCTGCTTACAAAGCCTGCATTTATTTACTCCAAAGTACATCAAAAACAGTACAATTTTGAAACATTTTTACCATTTAAAATAACTGTTATTCTATTCCTGTGATTTCAAAGCTACATTTTTAGCATCATTACTCCAGTCACACGATACTTCAGAAATCATTATAATATTCTGATTTGCTGCTCAAAAACATTTATTATTACTACGTTTAAAATAGCTAAGTAGATTTTTTTTTTAGGTTTCTTTAATGAAAAGAAAGCTCTGAAGAACAGCATTTATCTGAAATCTTTGGTAACTTTATAAATGTATTTATCATCACTTTTGATCAATTTAAAAGAATCCCTGCTAAAGTATTGATTTCTATAATTTCTTTCCCAAAAAGTTACAAAAGTTTTTTGTTTCAGATAAATGCTTATATTTGGTTCTTTCTAGTCATCAAAGAATCCTAAAATAAATATAATAATAAATATTTCTTGAACAGCAAATGAGCATTTTACAACGGTTTCTTAAAGGAACACTCCACTTTTTTTGTATAGGCTCATTCTCCAACTCCCCCGAGTTAATAAGTTAAGTTTTATTGTTTTGAAATCCATTCAGCCGTTCTCCTGTTCTGGCGATATCACTTTTAGCATAGCTTAGCATAGATCATTGAATCCTATTAGACCAATAGCATCCCGTTCAAAAATGACCAACGAGTTTCGATATTTTTCCTATTTAAAACTTGACTGTAGTTATATTGTGTACTAATACCAGCGTAAAATGTAAAGCTGCTATTTTCTAGGCCGATAAGATTAGGAACTACACTTCCATTCCGGCGTAATAGTCAAGGAAGTTTGCTGCCGTAACATGGCCGAAGCAGGCGCAGTAATATCATGCAGCACATGTGCAAATGCAAACCTAGCTGGGAACTAATTTCAGGCACTGCGTGATATTACGGCAGCAAACTTCCTTGACTATTACGCCGGAATGGGAGTGTAGTTCCTAATGTTATCGGCCTAGAAAATCGCAGTTTTACATTTTCTGCTGGTCTTAGTACACAATATAACTACAGAAGAGTCGAGTTTTAAATAGGAAAAATATCAAAACTCCTTGGTCATTTCTGAACGCGATGCTATTGGTCTAATAGGATTCAATTATCTATGCTAAGCTATGCTAAAAGTGATATCGCCAGAACAGGAGAACGGATTTCAAAACAATAAAACTTAACTTATTAACTCGGGGGAGTTGGAGAATGAGCCTATTTCCAAAAAAAGTGGAGTGTTCCTTTAAGGATCATTTGCCACTGAAGACTGGAGTAATGATGTTGAAATTTTTGCTTTGATCACAGGAATAAATTACATTTTAAAATATATTCAAATAGAAAGCAGTTGATCAAATAAATGCAGGCTTGGTGAGCAGAAAAAAACTTGGTGAGCTTTTAAAAACATTCAAAATCTTACTGTTCAAAAACCTCTGCCTAGTAGTGTACGTTACATGATTTTCTGTGAAATCAAGTCAAGTCCAACTGCTCAAAATCTGCAGAGTGCCTATGACTTTCGGCGACTAACGTCAAGTCGTCTACGCTGCAAATATGAGCCAAAAATTGGGCAAAAGTTTTGAAGTTATTGCATTTTTAAATGCACACCAAATTTACTGTTACTGTTTTAATATTCTCTCATGTTCATGAAAAAAGAAAAACTGTTCACTGCCCCCCAAAATTAAACAAACTGATGGAGACTTACGCCATTGCCACATTGCTCCCATCGATGATAATGTGTCGCAGATCAGGGCAGCCTGGTTCATTTTGTAGGACTAGTCGGTAGGGGGTTCTCAGGGACTGCTGGAAACGAGACATGCCAGTAAGGGGTGCAGGTTTAGAGGTGCTATGTGCCTCAGTGCGAGGTAAGGGTGCCCTTCCAGGGAGCGTCTGGTAAGAGCATCCCGGCCGTGTGTCAGTACTCCGGAGAGGAGGGCCTTGAGAGGAGCTTCGGAGATTGGTCACACTCTCCATCCGCACTGGAACCATTGTTTGAGAGCTACCACGGGGCAAGTAATCAAATCGGGACTCTGATTTCAAATCAAGTGCAGCAATTCTGGGCTTCCTCTCTGTTTCTGGGAAGTCGTTATCATCGTCGTCAATGATGATCACTTCACACACGTCAGTCTGTGCACCATTGTTTCTTTTAAGAGTGGTAGAAGCCCGAGGTACACTGCTTGTCTGGTTCTTCTGACCTATGCCGTTAGTGCTGGGAGGTCTAATGTTTTCTTTGCACTTGATCTCTGCGAGTGCTCGCATCTGCGCCCGTTCTTTGTCTTTGAGCCTGACGCAGGTAGAGGTGGATGAGGCATTTGCGCAGGGGGATGGATCGGGCGTACGAGAAGTGCGCTGTGCTCCTTGGCTCTTCTGAGTCTCTTCCACAATTCGTTCCAGAAGTAAAAACGTGTCCTCTGTTTGCCCCGTCTCACGTACCACTCGTTCAACCACCTCCTGCTGATAGCCCATAGTTCGGAAGAAGTTAACAAGACAGCGCAAGTTAGTCTCAGGACTCACCACCTCACTTTCATTTGTCGATTCGCTAGCTGCTAGCATCCCCTTTGCAGACGTAACTGTCCAAGTTTGGTTTGGCTCTCGCTGTCGCTCTTCTAACTGCTCCTCTTCTCTCCTCTCCAGTGAGTATTGCCTCTTAGTGTCCCTCTGCTCACTTTCAGAGGACCGCCGCTTGTTGCAAGGCCGACCGTTTAGACCGGGCATATCAGGAGAGGTTGCGGGACCTGAGGTTTTATCCTCAAAAGTGGCGTCCAGGATACGGTTGGAGAGGTCTGTTACGGGTGTGCTAGTTTGAGAGCGGTCCTGCTCAAGGTCTATGATAGCTATAGGCTGTGTGGGGCTTTGGGCCAAGCCCAAAAGTTCCTCTTTGAGGGCACTAGGCAGCAAAAGCAGCTCCATGGCATATTTATCAGCCCGATCCTCCACAAAAGTCTTAAAAGTGCGCTTAACCATGGGCTCTCTGTCAGCCGGCAGGCTTCGCTTCTCCTGAAAGAGGACGACAAACTGTTGAACACGACTTTGAGCCATGACAACAGCCTCCGCGCACCCGCTCAACCTCAGACGGCCCGGTTCAAGAACTTGGACCTCTGCACTTGTGTCTCTAAGCAGCCGGTCTAAAAAGAGTCCACGAGCACCAGCAAAAATGCAATGCATGTCCACGGGGTACCATTCTTCCTTCTGAAACTCTGGGTCACATAGGCCTTTCACGTACTCCTGCAAAACAAACACAGCAGGACTGAATTACAACACATTTATTGCGAAATATAGAAAACTTCATTTTTACAAGGAGCAGGGAGATATGACAACACTTGCACGCCTGTCGAATAATTATTCTCAGAAGAAAAACAAGTCAAACTGGTTTCATTATTTTAAACCAAAATGACCAAGAGCTACATCATCTTCCAAGGGAGATTCCACATGTTCGTTATCATATTAATGACAGTATGAATACATACCCAAGTATGCAAATATGTCACTATGTTTTACATTTCACAATGTTCCAACACTGCGTACAAGCAGTATTATGTCCTTTAAAATGTACTCACTATAATTATCAATATGTTATTAATATGATATGTATTAAATAACTTCAATTATAAAAGTATTTGCAGCTGATTTACTAATAAAAAAAAAAAAATCTAGTTATGGCTTAGTGAGATTACTAAATCGCAAAGGCTGGTGTTTTGTATATATAAATACATGACCGGTCAAAAGTTTTCGAACAGTACGGTGTTTAATGTTTTTTTTTTTTTTTTTTTTATTATTATTGTTAAGAAGTCTCTTCTGCTTACCAAGCCTGCATTTATTTGATCCAAAGTACAGCAAAAGCAGTACAATTTTGAAATATTTTTACTATTTAAAAAAACTTTTTCAATTTCAATATATTTTAAAATGTAATTTAGTCCTGTGACTTCAAAAATGTGAAATGTTTTTCTATTTAAAATAACTATTTCCCGTTTAAATATATTTTAAAATGTAATTTATTCTTGAGATTTGAAAAAAATATTACTACTTACTAATATTATTAATCATTCTAATATTCTGATTGCTGCTCAAAAAAAACAAAACAGTTTTCTATTTGAATATATTTTAAAAAGCAATTTATTCCTGTAATTTCAAAGCTGATTTTTTTAGCATCATTACTCCAAACACAGAATCCTTCAAAAATCATTCTAATATTTTAATTTGATGCTCAAAAAACATTTATTATTATGTTGAAAACAGCTGAGTAGATTTTTTTCAGGTTTCTTTGATAAACATGAAAGTTCAGAAGGTCAGCATTCATCTGAAATAGAAATGTAACATTTTTGTAACATTATAAATGTCTTTATCTTTTGATCGATTTAAAACATCTTTGCTAAATAAAAGCATTCATTTCTATAATTTCTTTCACAAAAAAATTACTGACTACAAGCTTTTGAATAGTATAGTGTATAATGTTACAAAAGCTTTTTATTTCAGACAAATGCTGATCTTTCTATTTATCAAAGAATCCCAAAAATTTACTTAACTGTTTTAAATATTGACAATAATAATAATAATAAATGTAGCAAATAATGCAGACTTGGTGAGCAGAAGGGAACTCTTAAAAAAAAAAACTATCTATAAGAGTTTTCAGTGTCTCACAGTGCTTCATTTCCTTAAATCGTGCAGCTCTAAAAATAATGTATTTTAAAACACGTTACTCTGGTTAAAAACAATAGGGATAAATGGGCTTTATTTAACTTAAAGGCCATGATATTGATATGATTGTGTGGTTTTGAGTGAGTGGGTGAGCCTGTGTAAGCAAATAGCTACTAGTTCGACAGAAACAACAACACAGGAACCCCTTGGGGTGGACCATTCTGCCACATCTTCGCTGAACTTTTTATTTCTTTGATCTGAGCGAGCAACTTACGGTAAAAGAAATACTCATATACAGTACCAGTAATGACACCAGGTTAAAAGCCACTACTCTTGAGTAGTAACTAAAACCGAAAGTGAAATACACTGGGGGCCTCCCGTCTTGTCCTGACTAAGCAAATAGATCTCCGTAAAAGACTCATGAGAAAATTCATGACACAGTTTGGATGAGAAGCAGATACCAGCACCTATCCGTTTTTTTTTTTTTTTTATTCAAACGGGAAGAGATATTCAAAAGTCAGTGAGATGTGGAGACTTTTTGCCTGTCGATGTGACTTCACAAAACATTCCTTGACACTCAGTTTTGTGGTTATAATGTTTACAGCCATAAAAAAATGTTTGAAATATTCAAAATCTTTTGACAAAGGGGAAGTGCACATGGTGGCGAAACACATCCACTGAGTAGTTTCCGTTTCATGGCTTAACAATAAGGATATTCCAGGTTTACTGGCACTGATGGTTATAATTTCCTTATTAGATCTGCTTAGAATTGCAAACAATGGCATGTCAGAACTAGGCGATGACGCCACATGTGTTCAGTGAAAAACCACGTCTTTTGTTGCTGTCTTGGTAACTCATTTTTTTCGACACCACATTACCGGGAAACATCTATGTGAAAATGTACAGTCTCTATAAATGTGTACTAATGCGTTTCTGTCAGCTGAGACATTAGAAAATGCACTGAAACACAATCCTTTACATTGGCAATAATGGATCTATGTGGTTTGGCAACCGTTATTCCCAAATGACATAATAAAGCAGAATTGTGATGGGTTATTCAGCACAGCTGGGATTTGGCCGAGGTGATTCACAGGTATGAATCACAGCCGTGCTACATAATGATTGTGAGTGGGCTATTACTTTTCAACACGAGTTCATTAAAAAAATGCAACAATTAAATAATCAATTAATTTAAGTGTTAAACCAAAACTGGCCAATTAGTAGCTTTTTATCTTCTCGGCCCAAAGTTCCAATTCCAAAAGCATATGACCAAGAAATGTAAAGACTAAATGCTGGTCTGGACCAGCATATGTGAGTGGAGCAGAGTAAGGCCCGGTTTCACAGACAGGGCTTAGACTAAGCCAGGATTAAGCCATAGATCAATTAGGACGTTTAAGTAATTTTTATAAACATGCTTAGAAAAAAACATTACTGGTGTGCATCTTAAAACAAAAAAAGGCACTGATATATTTTCAAGATCAGTCAGTGCAAGTTTATTTCAGTTGAAACAGCTCAGACTTATATTTTAGTCTAGGACTAGGCTTAAGCCTTGTCTGTGAAACCGGGGGTAAGAGTTTCAAAGCACTTGTGAAACAAACTTGACCCGAGCAAAATAATAAATCAATAAAAGACTGATAAAATAACTTTTGTGAGGATAGCGAGACACAAACGGCCTTTGTTTAAATGTCAAATAAAGACAAACATGTTGCTGCCATTTCACTCTGACATCAGCTTCCTCCAGCTATTACGTTGCAACTTAAGTTGCGTTAAGTTGATCAATTTCCCTTCTGACAGTCAAAAAACAAAACAAAAAAACAAGCAACAACACTGTTTAAGATAACCACTTTAACAATTTACTTCCATTTACCTTGGCTTTAGACACATCCTCCTTTTTCCCCTTCAGCTGGAGCCATATCTGCCTGGAAGTCTTACTTCCGTGGGCTCCAGTGTGATCCAAGAGCCCAATAATGGTGAATGTCACTTGAAAAACCTGTTCGACCTTCGGTTTGCTGCATCTGAGCTCTGTCTGCTTGTCCTCGTGTACCGTGAACTCGTCTACGGTGAGCGGCTCGGCTTGCGTTTTGCTGGCGGTCGGGGACTGCCTGCCTCCCGGCGGCTCGGTGCAGGTTACCTCGGTGATTCGCTTCATCCCGAGGAGGGGCCGCGTTGTTGACATTTTATTTTTAGCTATCTCAATCTATGTAGATCACGGAGACTTGACTTTCAGAAACACCCCTTGTAAAATGAATCGTTTACCCCCTTCATGTTCGCTTCCCACCATCTGACTCTTGACGTTAGTCAACAGCGCGCTGTACTACCTGTGTTTTGACGTTACTCTCGGTTAGCCTGCTAGCCTACATCTCAATCCGTCGCACCCGGAAAACCCCGCGGACGTCATCAGCAGACGACGACGTTTGTTGAGATGTCATCGCTTTGATTACAGATAAGAGTCTGTTGCATGGGGCAACCATTGTTTACACCAAAATACCATGCTACTGTTATTGTTATATCTTTAAAAATCATATGTTGTGAAATCAATCTGGTTAGCATGATCATCTGGTGCTGCAAATACTACGAAACTGAAATTTATGAATTCAGATTTACACACTACCGTCCAGACGTTTGGAATAATTATGCTTTTTAAAAAAAATATTTTATGCTCACAAACGATTTATTTATTTGATTAAAAATAAGTAATATTGTAATATTATGAAATAATATTAAAATGTAACATAACTATATATATATATATACGCTACCGTTCAAAAGTTTGGGGTCAGTACATTTTTATTGTTTCTTTTTTCTTTTTTTTAAAGAAATTAATACTTTTATTCACCAAAGATGTATTAAGTTAATAATTAAAAGTTTATTAAAAGTTAATAATAAATAATTTACATTGTTATAAAATATTTATATTTCGAATTAACACTGTACTTTTTAAACTTGTTATTCATGAAAGAATCCTGAAAAAAAAAAAAAAATCACAGGTTCCAAAAAATATTTGGCAGCTGTTGATATTATCCAACATTGATCATTCTAATAATAAATCAGAATATTAGAATGATTTCTGAAGGATCATGTGACACTTAAGACTGGAGTAACAGCTGATAAAAATTCAGCTTTTCATCACAGGAATAAATTCTATTTTAAAGTATGTTCAAATAAAAAACATTATTTTATATTGTAAAAACATTTTGCAATATTACTGTTTTTTTTCTGTATTTTTAATCAAATAAATGCAGCCTTGATGAGCATAAGAGACTTCTTTAAAGACTATTACAAGTCTTACTGACCCCAAACTTTTGAACGGTAGTATATATATACTACCAGTCAAAGGTTTTTGAACAGTAAGACTTTTAATTAATACTTTTATTCAGCAAGGATGCTCTAAATCGATTAAATGTGATGATAAAATCATTTATAATGTTACAAAAGATTTCTATTTCAGATAAATGCTGTTCTTCTGAACTTTCTATTCACCAAAGATTATGTTTTCAACATAATAATAATAATAATAATAATAATAATAATAATAAATGTTTTTTTTGAGCAGCAATCAGAATATTAGAATGATTAATAATATTAGTAAGTAGTAATAATATTTTTTTCAAATCTCAAGAATAAATTACATTTTAAAATATATTCAAACGGAAAATAGTTATTTTAAATAGTAAAAATATTTCACATTTTTGAAGTCACAGGACTAAATTACATTTTAAAATATATTAAAATAGAAAAAGTTTTTTCAAATAGTAAAAATATTTCAAAATTTTACTGTTTTTGCTGTACTTTGGATCAAATAAATGCAGGCTTGGTCAGCAGAAGAGAAGTTATTTTAAATTATATATATATATATATATATAAATATTTTTCAGCAGCCAGTACTACGGAGTCATTCTAATATGCTGATTATTTGTATGCTCAATTATTATTGGTTCTCTATTATTAATAATGGTTCACCTCACAAATGAAAACCGCAATGGTTATTACCAACTAAGCAGATGATTTAATTAATCAAACTCAAATGCTAATTCTTTTTTTATTTAAATTCAAAATTTCAGAATTTTCTATCATTAAAGAGGAGAACTGACAAAATAATTTAACCCTCATAGTTATTCTTTATAATTATCAGTCTTATTTTTTATACCCAATCATAGGATTAAAACTTTGTTTTCATTTCGTAGTATATAATATGTTCCTTTAGCATTTGTTCCTTCTGTGTTTCACTAGTTGCTCTGTGCCTCCCTTCTTTTCCTTGCTTTTCACAACAAGTTTTGCAGCTGCAGTGTCTTCATCTCTCAAAAGACCTGATGGCCCTGTTGCCTTGATAACAAGAAGGAATGTTCTGGACCCTTATTCTAATCTTTCCTCATTCCCTGGAAATTCCCTGCAAATATTTGTGTTTGTGTAGTCGATGCGTCCACAGATGAAAACACACAAAGGTTCCAACTGGATGTTAGAAAGAAGAACTTGATCCTTTGATTTACCACTCACATCTGTTTTAAAAGTACCAATGCTAAAATTATTAACTATTAAATAGATAGTTTACCCATCCTCATGGAATCCCATTTCCACCATGCTTTGGTAAATCATAGTGACATAAACTTAATAGTTATTACAAGTCAGTTTTGACATACTAAGTAATAACTATAAGATATAAAGTCAAAAGTATGACATACTATGTCACAATAATGAAAGAAAAGTACAATTATGAGATATAAAGACAACAGGTTGATAAAAAGTCAGTTAAGACAAATTGATTTATCTCATAATTTTTACTTAGTGTCATAGTTTCATATTTTTTATCTAATAATTGACTTAAAATGACATTATTTCAACTTTTTATGTCATAATTAGGACTAAATATGTGACCCTGAACCACAAAACCAGTCTTAAGTAAGTTTGTAGCAATAGCGAAAAATACATTGCATGTTCCATGAAGATATTTTGTAAATTTTCTACTGTAAATATTTCAAAACTTAATTTTTGATTAGTAATATGCATGGCTAAGAACTTCATTTGGATATCTTTAAAGGTGATTTTCTCAATATTTAGATTATTTTTGCACTCTCAGATTCCAGATTTATAGTTGTATCTCTGCCAAATATAATATTATTCTATCCTAACAATACATACATAAATGGAAAGCTTATTTATTCAGCTTTCAGATGATATATTGACCCTTATGACTGTTTTTGTGGTCCAGGGTCACATATGTCATAATTTCAACTGTGTAATTTCATGTCATAATTATGTGGCAAAAATGGGCTTCCATACCATGTTGTTCCAAAATTATAAGACTTTTTTGTAAAATATTTTGTAAAATGACATCTAGTATAATTTTTTGTCCATATAATGAACGTCAGAAATGTTTTTGTAAGCTGCCCCTGATTTAATCAAACTGCAATGCTGTATTTCTAAATAATCCATTTGACTAACATCTTGAAAGTTACTGTGTGATCACACCCACATTTACATAACCTCTGCATTTACATAAGTGACGGCACACTCATTCACAGAACTGGCATTAAACTTAAAACACCTGAGTTTCAGGGTACAATTAAAACTTGTGCATCAAAAGATTTTTTTCTTTGAAACTCTCAGGGACAGAGAGTGTGTGGGCACTGCTTCTGTGCAGGGGAGGGATGAGCTGAAGAGGAACTAGAACAAAAGTAGACTGTTGTAAGAGTACAAGGCCATGAGGTAGTTTGCTACACAAGCAGAGGCAGCGGCTATACAGCCCATTCACGACAACAGTCTGTTATCCACCAAGGGCCATGGCAGAGCACTCTCTCCAGCGAGGAGAGATGAGAAATATTCAGACAGCACAAAAGAGTGCTCGCATTCAGACGCAGAAACACACACGCAGTTATATGAGCTCGCGTGAGTACACCCACATATGCCACACTCCTCCTTATCCTGTCTTTCACTTCTCTTTCCATCTTTTCAGTAATGACATATGGTGAATGTCTATATCTATGGTATATTTCTCCTGCACAATTGTTATGAGCAAAGTAAAATTTTGTATAATTCTATCTATCTATCTATCTATCTATCTATCTATCTATCTATCTATCTATCTATCTATCTATCTATCTATCTATCTATCCAGCTATCGTCACTACCGAAACACAATAATATATAATTTAATAAGAAGGGCTGATTTGATCTATTAAGATTTTGTTTTGTAAATCAAAAAGATATTTCTAAAAACAGCAATGCAATAAAATACCATTTTTCCTTCAATATTGTTTTCATAAGTTGAAATTTAGGGGTTAGGGCTCAGGACAGCCACCTCCCAACTGAAGGTACGCAATAAATAATGATTTTATATATATTGAGCTTACTGATATTTTAAATATTATTGTGGGTTTCAATACATTATAAAAGGATCCAAGTAGTAAACATCCAAGATTTGAATACGTAAATGCTTTTTAAGTGTTTTTTTTTTTTTTTTTGGTTGTGGGACAGCAGTTTGCACCAATTCTGTAGAATGGCCCATATATTAAATCATTTTTACAGATGTTTAAGGATTTATGGCAGTGGTTCTCAACCAGCTGACCCACTAGGGGGCAACAACAAACTACCTTTCAATCAAGATATTCCTTTTTATTTTATTTTATATTATATTTTATTTTTATTTCTCTCTATCTGTCTTGACAGACTCAAATGTGCATTTCTATTATTCTGAATGTATCCACCAAGCTATTATCTATCATGGGTGTTTGTTTTATAACCACTAGATGGTGCACTCTCTCTCTCTCTGTGTCTCACCGATTGCATTTTTTGACCATGTCTGCCTTTATTACCTTCCAGCTGTAGTGTGACTATTGAGCGAGATGCATTTCGCAGATCGATATGTTTCATTATTTGGAGTCCAGACGTACAGATCAGGGGAATACAGTTTTTATTAAAGTTCACAGAGAAGAGATGTAGTGTTGAACAGTACCGGAAAGGAAAGTATGTCCATCCAATGGGAGCTGGGAGTGACTGTAATATCAACAAGCATGATGTCTGTCCTCCACATAGACATAAGCAGCTGAAATATTGGCAAACTTACTAGTGGAGATGAAGATGGCATGGATCAGTTTGCGTGGAAACTGCTGTTATGTTTTTGACACGCTGCCAGTTGGTTGGTTCCTGAACACTCGTACTCCTCTCCTGACTCCTCTTATGCACATTATGAATCACATCTGTGGGTATAGACAATAACAAACCAGGGCTAATACATTTGCCAAATCTTCTTTCCAAAGTCCTCCTCATTTCCATATAGGAAACAAAACAGTAATTTATGACAAACAAAACAAAAGATTTGTTCAGCAAGATTCACTATTGTAAGCTAGGCATTACCTGCTATAAGGCATTCATTAAGGACTCTCTTTCTCTCTGGCTGGTTCTCAAGCTGAAGGCAGCTGGTGGCCTCTCGGCTGCTGGGCCCGGTCTGTCTTGACCCTGAACACATGGTCCACTTAAGCTCTGATTGGCTGGGCTCAGGCCACAGCTGTGCACAGCGCAGGTCAACGGCTGAATCAGCTGTTAATCATGGGAATCAAGCTCAGGCAAATCTCTGTCGTAAGCATGTCAGTTACTCCAAGAATAAAGGTGAGTATGAAAAATGAAAGGTTTTCAATTAACAGTTTTATAGGCAGAATCTTTTAGTCTGCTCTTCCACTTTTCTCAGTCACTTGTCCCAACGTGAGTGAGAAAAGGAGGGGGCGGATGGTGACTTCACAGTCTCTCTTATAGGAATACATAGCAAAGCCACCTGCTGCTTTTTGTTGGATATAAAGGGAAAGCTGGCGGGGAAGTGATGCCATGCGGTGGAATTCATCTTGTCACATGTCCTGCCGAACCTGTGTGAATCCACGGAACATTTCGGACCCGGCCTCCGGAGGGAGCTCTCGACAACATGAAACAGCAGAGGACAGATTAGATTATTTTAGGAGCAAGCCAAACACACACACTCATTCTAAGGCAGAAAAATCTAATTTGCTTCTCCGACACGCTGTGGTGGACAGAAAAGTTGCGTGGAAGAGCCAGAGCAAGAGATATCCAAATGTGTTGTCCCTGTAGGTGTGTGTCTGTGACAGCCCAGATGTGTGTGTGTGACAGGTGTGATGGACAGCCCACTAAACCCAGCTCAACGTGTCCGTCCGGTGGAGAGGGAAAAAAATATAACACCACATAAAAGGCAGATCATGAATAATAAAACAGCCATAAATTCCATAATCTGGCCAAATGATTTATGAATTTACAGTGCGAGATGGCCCCGGCCACACTGTAAATATTCATGTGACAAGCGCTAAGCTCTATTTAATTGTGATTAATGGTAATGCATGGAAGCAGGCCTCATAACTGCCAGCCTTTATTACAGGCAGCTGGCTGAATGCAAATGTTATTTCGTGTAAGATTAGGGAGACAAATAGGGTCTTTCAGGCGCTCCTCAGCATCCCGTACAAGAACAGGACTCATAAGATTCTGGAGAAAATGCACTAGGTTGGTTCCCCCAGCAGGACGCCTGTTGATAAAAAGTAAATTGCACTATGCCTGGTAAACACTTATCGGAGAGAAAATATATGTACCAACTACAGTCGAGTTGGCCTTTAGATGATGATTTTTTTGACATTTGCAATTCATATAACAGTTCGGCTTCAACTACTTTTGCTTGAATTGGTCTTATTTCAAACCCAGATTTTACAAGTGGCAACCCATCATAGAATGACATACATTAGGCCCAACAATATGCAAATATGCAATATGCAAAAACTGACTTTTGTAAATGCATTAACAACAGTCTAATACCAGCCTTACACTGTGAACATTACTATTCTCCTTATTACCAAACGGCACATGAATCTGAGCCAAAATATCATAAGATACTGCAAATGTTGTGATCTACCTTTTGAAAAAGCTGATTTTGGTTTCCTAAACAACTGCAGTTGAAGTCAATAGTTTACATACACCTTGCAGAATCTGCAAAATATGAATTATTTTACCAAAATAGGAGGAAGCGTACAAAATGCATCTTATTTTTGATTTAGTACTGACCTGAATAAGATATTTCACATTAAAGACGTTTACATACTTTATACTGAATTTATAAAAATGACCTTGTTCAAAAGTTTACATACACTTGATTCTTAATACTGTGTTGTTACCTGAAAGATCTACAGCTGTATTTTTTATTTTTTTTAGTGATAGTTGTTCATGAGTCCTTTGTTTGTAATGAACAATTAAACCGCCCGCTGTTCTTTAGGTCCCACAAATTCTGTTTTTTTTCAGTATTTTTGTGTATTTGAACCCTTTCCAACAATGACTGTATGATCCATCCTTTGACACTGAGGACAACTGAGGGACTCATATGCAACTATTACAGAAGGTTCAAACGCTCGATGATGCTTCAGAAGGAAACACGATGCATTAAGAGCCAGGGGGTGAAAATGTTTTGTAAATCTAACTTATTTTGTCTTCTGGGAAGCATGTAAGTATCTTCTATAGCAGTACTAAGTAAAAAAATATGATATTTAGGTAAAATAAAAAAATATGTATACATCTTCATTCTTTTCAAAAGTTTTCACCCCAGCTGAATGTATCGTGTTTCCTTCTGAAGCATCAATGAGTGTTTGAACCTTCTGTAACAGTTGCATATGAGTCCCTCAGTTGTCCTCAGTGTGAAAAGATGGATCTCAAAATCATACAGTTATTGTTGGAAATACACAAAAATGCTGCAAAACCAAAGAATTTGTGGGACCTGAAGAAGCAGCAGACAGTTTAACTGTTCAGGACAAACAAGGGACTCATGAACAACTATCACTAAACAAAAACACACAGCTGTGGATCATTCAGGTAAGAACACAGTATTAAGAATCAAGCGTATGTAAACTTTTTAACGGGGTCATTTTTTAAAATAAATTCAACTATTATTTTCTCTTGTGGACTATATGTAAACGTATTTTATATGAAATATCTTATCTAGGTCAGTAATAAAAAATAACATGCATTTTGTATGATCCCTCTTATTTTGGTACAATAATTAACATTTTGCAGATTCTACAAGGTGTATGTAAACTTTTGACTTCAACTGTATGTATGATTATATGGTTGGAATGGTTGGATATTATTAGTATTTAGCATAGATGAGAGCTTTAGAGAGCTATTTTAAACTGTAGAAATTCACATATTTTGCTTAAAAAATTTAGATAATCTTTTAATGTTGTTTACTTGTTTAAATTTAGGTTGAAGACATTTTTCCTCCATTGCCTTTGATGTTGTTGAGATGCTATGTTTAGGGATTTCGAGGAAGAATGCTTCATATTCAACAAGATGATATATGTTCTGATTATTTTTTTTAAATCTTTATTGTTCGTGTTATGAGACAGATATGCCATATCTTTCCAAATGAGCTGATAACTAAAGTGAGGCTCTGACAAACTTGCAGGGACATTTACATTAGGTGATGCGCAGAATGCAGAAAGTGACACTGCACTACAGTGACACTTTGAGTAAATATTTTTACACCTCAGTTTCACCTAATGAGGTGTGGCTCAATATTAGCCTGTAAATGCAGCATCTTTACACTTCTCACGTGGGACTAAAGCAAATATAGCAGCAAACCCCAACCAAAAACTGTTGAGGATGAGGCTGCATGCAGCAATGAAACAAAAAATTGAGAACCCAGCATCCAAAACATGATTATCTTGATCGGATTGATACTTTACTTTAATATTTACGAAGCAGCAAACAGCCTGAGGTGTCACAGTGACGTGGGAAGGTTAGACTTGTGGACGGCACCCTCACTCTTGAGGGAGTCAGACATCCACCGGTGGTGGCAAAATCCGCATCCCGTGCTCAGGGAGTAAAAGCTCTGCAGGGGCTGAATCAGCAGACATGCCTCTTCTCCTCAGCCACAGATTTAGACCTGGCAGCTGGGCTGGATGGTAATTGGTAGCGTTGCTGGGAATGGCACAGTGCTTGCAGGTGAGGGAGGGGAGGGGAGGACGGTGTGTGCCTGCTCGCCGCTCACGCCAATTGCAGTGGTTAGAGGAAGCTGGCCACGGACGGCAGGGGAGACGGCGATGGTGCACACTTGTCAATGAGCGCTCAGGGGAGTCGCCGGAATGAGAAGTAAAAGTCCTCATGTTACCCACCGCAACACGCCCTCCCTCCTCCCCTTTTTATTTTTCACTCCATCCCTCTTCTCCAAACTCCCACTCGCTTATTGTCGCTCACATTCATCCACTTGTTTTCGGCCGTCTGATATGTTAACCCCACCCTGTAGCTTTGCATATTGCGGACGGCGTTTGTTAAAGCTGACACTGCACCGGAGTGACACCCCTCTGTGAACCGCAGGTAGATGGGATAAATGAAAATGAACGACAAAAAGGAACTACATCGTGTTCATTTATGGATATCATACCACTTCACATGACAGGGTTCAAGTTAAGCACTGAGAGAGCGATTGCTTACTATAAAAAAACGTTGGGGATTAACTACTGTAAATGTAGCGATTCTATGGCTTTAGCATTTTTCAAAACAGTAGCTTTTCAGAAAAAATAATAAAGTTGCGATGTATCACATCCACATGAAACACCGCTGAGCTAAGAGAATAATCAAGCAAGTTATCTCAATAGGTGTCCTTCTATGTATTGTCATGTCTGATTCATTTTAGTGAATCTGATTGTCCTAAACAATCCTGTCTGGACAGTCCGAGTCATTCTATAGAGTTTTTGCACTTACCTCACGGTTTGGTGTTACCAGGATGCGTGGCCATATTGAAGTTACTCAGATGTAAACAACAGCAGTAGTTAATTGCACAGTTAATGTACTACTGAATATGTTGTTCTGCTAATTTATGCTGTCTAAAAAAAAAAAAAAAAAAAAAACGTGAAAGCTTAGAAGAACTTAGTAAGCAGGAAAGGGCGCAATATTTTGACAAACTAAAGTTAATAGGTGGTAAAGATACGTACAAGCAGTATTAATTAAGATTAGCCTAATATTTCGCCTACCTGACTGGAAATGATAAGAACAAACACGAAAGTTGTCAAGATTCTTGCTCTGCAAATCCAGTCGAGTTTCAGTTTGGCCAGCCACAAACCTTTTGTTCCTAGACAGTTTTTTGCACTCTTCTACTTGTTTAGTTATAACTTGGCAGTCTATAGTACTTCAAATGCTTTTCCCGGTCCGATTGATTAGTAATTGACCTTTTTCAGCAGCAATAATCAGCAAAATATATAAGTTTTGTTTAGTTCAGTGGCATTGTTTACATTCAGTGCCGCCAATATGGACAAATGATGATGCATTGTGATATAGCACTAAAAAGTCTTATTCATTCCAGTGAACTGTTTCATTATATGTCTGTGTACAGTTTAGATTTGGTTATGTAAGTTGGGGTGTTTTCTTGTATTTAGTATAAATGTTCGTATATATCATATACCTGTTCGAGTTCAATACTGATGCTTTAATTGAGAATTCATTTACATGATTAATCCTGTTCAGACTTCATTTAAACCACTGTGTGTGCCAGCAAAATGATTCTGATTAAAGTGTAAATTCAGCTGAATGTTTTTTATTTTTATTTATGACCCTATTTACACCTGGTATTAGGATGCGTTTTGCTCGATTGGTCACAAGTAAATGAGAGAGACACATTCCCATTTACACCTGCTTTTTTAATCTGTCCCTTTTGTCCATTTTCGACCGCTTTCCTGATTTATTTTTGGGGAGGGTCTATGGGCGGATGTATGTATGGGCTTTTTCTCATCTTTCGATCTAATATTGCGGTTGAATGCGTTTTCGAATACCTCTGGAAGTGGTCCAAAGTAAACAAATCCCAAAATGCTTCAGACCATTTACACCTGTATTTAGCATTGTCCACTTGTAATCAGATTGACAAAAAAGCATCTTAATTCCAGTTATAAACAAAGCTTAAAAATAGGGATGTGCCAAAAATCAAAATCCCAAAGGAAATTATGTGTACTACGGAACCCCTATAAGGAATAAATACGTAGTAAAACATATATTTGAATGTTTTCTCTTGCAATTATATTGTTGGGCAATAAAGGTTTTCATGACGCGTTATTAATCAGCCATGTTGGTGGCATGAAACGTACACAATGCCACTGAACCGAATGAAACTTGCATATTTTGCTGAATACTGCTGCGGTCAATTATTGTCATGTTTTGGGCTGAACTAATTGGTCAGACCAGGAAAAACATTTGGAGTACTATAGACTGACAAAAGTTATAACAAATCAAGGAGAAGAATGCAAAAAACTGTCTGAGAAACAAAAGTTTGTAGTTGGCCAAACTGAACCAGGATTTCCAGAGCAAGAATCTTGACAACGTTCGTGTTTGTTCTTATCATTTCCAGTCAGGTAGGTGAAATATTAATCAAATATCTTAATTAATAATGCTTGTATGTATCTTTACCAGCTATTAACTTTAGTTTGTCAAAATATTGCATCCTTTCCTGCTTACCAAGTTCTTAGCAGCTTCCACACAGCATAAATTAACTGAACAACTTATTCAGTAGAACATTAACTGTGCTGATGTAAGGGCAAATCCTCTGTAAAATGGTGTCCCTTATGTAACTTCATACTGTAACTTACATAGGGGGACGTCATGGCCTAAAGGTGGGAGAGTCAGGCTTGTAACCCGAAGGTTGCCTGTTCAATTCCCACACCGGCAGGAATTGAAGGTGGGGATTGTGAATGAACAGCGCTCTTTCCACCTTCAATACCATGACTGAAGTGCCCTTGAGCATGGCACTGAACCCCCAGTTACTGGGCGCTGGAGCAATGACTGCCCACTGCTCCGGTGTGTGTTCACAATGTGCGTGCACCTGGATGGGTTAAATGCAGAGCACCAGTTTCGAGTATGGCTCACCATACTTGACAATACGTCACAACTTTCACTTTCATAGTTAGGGGTTCAAGAGCATAGCACTGAAACCCTATTGTAATTGTTAGAATGGTCACGGATCAGCAATCTCCACGTAAACTGATTGTGCAGACCAAACCGTAAGTTGTAGAGACTTGAAACTTGGAGGGATGGTAGTACTCACACTGCCTACAATGTAACCAAGGCTCTCCCCAAGTGGCCTGACAGGGGGCTACAGCAAACAAAAATAACTCCTAAACTGCCAGTAGCAGGCTCAAGTGTCTTATGTCATTGGAATCCTTGCCTCAGATTCATTCTTGGCGAAAGTTTCAGGTATTTAGTTTTTTTTCCCCTTCACTTTTGCTAAGTAGTCCTAGGTTTTTTGCCCGATCAAAACCAAACCAGTGCAGAAAAAAAGTTGAACTTTCGACTCACCGTCGCAAAGGGATACCAAAACGTTCAAAAGGGGCAGGGCCACTTTTAGTAAAATGCATATGACTCCTGAATGAAATGAGATATTTTCGCCAAACTTAGAACACTTAAAAAACTTAGAGCTTGGCCACTTGGTGGTGCTATTACAGAGAGAAAACTTGCTATAACTGCACAACCATTTGTCCTTTTAACATGAAAATCTGCCGTTAGTCGACAAAGGTTGAGCACCAGTTAGACAAGGTCAACAGAGGCTGATCGAAACGAAACTCGGTGGGCCTGCTCGACTCATGGCCCCAAAGGTCTGAGAGAAATTTTAAAGAAATCAACCTCTGGGAGGGAGGGGGGGGGGGATTGTGGTGGTGGTGCTACCACATTTTTCAAGGGCGTAAATTATTGTACATCATGCGATATTCATACCATACAATAGAACTGCTCATTCCGGACAACTTTGCCGCTAGGACCACTGCTGTCAATGAAATTATTTGTTAAATGATTGAGATCTGGAACTAGTCCTAGATTTTTTGCTTTTTCAATCTGGAAAAAACACTGATGTACGATTTTCTGGACTCTCTAGGTCAATAATTTACCCTTTTGGAGGCTATAATGGGGTTGTTTAGAAAAGGGGCCTGTCCAAATGTACCCAAAATCCTATAAAGTAGTTTGCCAATATGTAGTTTGACTGTAGTTTACCTACTTCAAATATGCTTAGTTTGTAGCTAAGCTAGCTATTAGCTTGTGCCAAGCTGCAGTTGCAACATTCTGTATCAGTAAAATAATAACAGATACTCAAAACTCTCAATACAAGACAAAAACAACATCCCCTAAACAAGTGGCATCCTTCGCAAGCTTCTAAGAGCAGTGAAATTGTAGGGAAGAGTAGTGAAATTGCTTGTGTATTTGTGTCACTCATACTAGGAACAGTCGTTTCAGTCCACTCAACCTGACCGACCCTCTTCCCAAAACAGACACTCCCGCCCGTCTCTCTTCCTCCTCTTCTCAGGGTCCAGCCTGGCATGGGAGAGCAGCCACTGAAGCCAATTAGCAGAAGCACTACAGAGCACTTTTACTCAAGGGTTGATGGGCTCATTAAGCATTAAGAATTCATGACATTTAACTCCTCAACATGGCGGGCAGATAGCGTGGAGAGCTTTGATTGGATGGACAAAGTCTGCTTTTTTCCCCAGTAATCAACAAAAATAGACCTCTCTCTCAGCTTTGAGAGCTCAGGGATGAACAGGGCAACACAGATCATTCCTACCTGGGTGAACAATATGTGTGTGTGTGTGTGTGTGTGTGAGAGAGAGATCTTTATGGCACACCTGTGTGCAATTCTGTACTGATGAAAATTAATAATCTATGAAAACAAATACGCTTGCACATTCACGGGCAGTTAACTTAACTGACTGATTATTGACTGGCTATTAACAATTAATGGAAGCTTGCAATAATATGAGGCTATAGAAGTTATATTGCACCCTGGGGAATTGAACACGGAGAAACAGTGTTTGAATTTTATGTGATGCTAAGGTACTAGTGATTACATATAGTGGAAAAGCTGTCACCCAGGGTTTATAAAAGGCACCCAAATGTACAGTGATGTTCAAAAATTAATTTTCTAACATACAATGAAAAACTGATTTAATTTTAGTTTTTTTATTTTATTTTATCATATCTATAATAACCCAGCTTTCTGATTCTATGTGGGTTTTGTTTGTGAATAAGTGAAAATCAAACCCACTGTTTGTTGAAGGGTTAAACTTGTATATTTAGCATTAACGCATGTGTGTGCTGGTTTTGAGGAGGCTGCAGACTATGTGGGGGGTAAAACAATAATCTGACAAAGATTAACCACTTCATTTATCGGTTCCATCAGCTCCTCCATTAATGATGTTACCCACAACCAGGCGCCTAGGGGGTTTCAGGGGAAGACAGCGCTGCTATTATAATATGCATATTTTCATGCCCCCAAGAGATTGATATATCAAAGATATCTCAAGTTTGCATCATTCGGTTGCAGCATTAGTGTGTGCATGTGTGCCCTTCCACTTTGTTTAAACAGTAATCACACATATAACAAGGCTTTCTTCAGAAATTAACTAGAGAGAAACACTCAGAGGAGAGAAATATGATAAAGCCGCTTGCACCTGCTTTGGGTGGGCTGGGATGAAGGGATAGCAAGTTATGCAGTGTTTTCAAATTAGGATTTCACTGTGCTTGTACACAGAGAAATGGGTTCTCTGTACAATGTTTCCCTCAGATGTCTACTTACAGCTCTGAAATATTAAACATATATTATTGAAACAACAGATGTCAGCAAACAGGATCAAACTCTTTCAAAAATGTCCAACTGTTCTCTTTGCTACCCCTCAGATCATTTAATTTCATTCTTCCATGTCTCTCGTTTGATCCACCCCCTCTCTCCATCTCTTTTCATACCTCCTTTCCCTTCATCTTCACTCAATCACTCTCTCTGTCTGTTAGCAGTTACCATGTTTGTTTTAAAGATTTTCCTCTCTGCAGCTCAAACGCTTCGGATTTATTTTGCTGCTGCCGTCATTCAACCTGATTCACTCCAAAACTCTCACAAAAGGTGTAAAGATCCTGGCGCCGGTGAGAATGAAATAAAAACACCGATGCCAGCAAATCCTTTTCCATGTGAGGAAACACACAAGGTAATATTCAATAATCCTTTTCCACATGAGGAAACGCATAAGGATATATTCTTTATTTAGAGAGTGATTTTTTTCACCAAAGAATCCCATGTGCAAGTACAAATTCTCTCTTTGTAAAAAAATATTTATTTGCTTGTTTGTGATATTGGTTTTAATACAATATTTCAACAAACAAGAAATGAAACATGAGTAATTTATATTTTACATGAGCTGGGGGGTGAAAACTTTTGAACAGAATAAAGAAGTGTACGTATTTTTCTTATTTTGCGTAAATATCTTTTTTTTCCAATTAGTACTGCCCTTCAGAAGCTATAGAAGAGACTTACAAGACAAAATAAGTTAAATTTACCCTGATCTTCAAATTCAAAAAGTTTTCACCCCCAGGCTCTTAATGAATCGTTTTTCCTTCTGAAGCATCAGTGAGCGTTTGAATCTTCTGTAATAGCCTTCAGTTGACCTCAGTGTGAAAAGATGGATCTCAAAATTATACAGTCATTGCTGGAAAGGGTTTAAAAACACAAATGCTGAAAAAACAAAGAATTTGTGGGACCTGAAGGATTTTTCTGAAGAACAGCAGGCAGTTAAACTGTTCAGGACAAAGGGAGCAACTATCACTAAAAAAAAAAAAAAAAAAAAACACAGCTGTGGATCAATCAGGTAATAACACAGTGTTAAGAAACAAGTGTATGTAAACTTTTGAATAGGGTCATTTTTATAAATTTATTTATTATTTTCTCTTGTCAACTATATGTAAACATCTTTTATGTAAAATATCTTATTCAGGTCGGTACCTAATAAAAAAATAACATGCATTTTGTATGATCCCTCTTATTTTGTTAAAATAATTGACATTTTGCAGATTCTGGAAGGTGTATGTAAACTTTTGACTTCAGCTGTACATGCACATATGCATGCCAGCATATTAAATGCTAGGTTATGTGGAAAATTTAATTCCATTTACAAGTGGAAAGACTTTTTCTCCTGATTCCTTAAAAACATCGACCTTGCATCCTTTCTTCGTACTAAATCTCACCATGCAAAGGCGACAGGACCCCGGGGCAGTGTTTATTTCAGAATAGATGGCAAGCAATTAAAGGGATGTTCACCTAAGTGTCTCTGTGACAAGAATAGGTACTTGCTACAGACAAACCAAAGACAAATCAATACTGCTGGGAAGACGAAAACAGCATGAGCCAGAGCAGTAGAAAAACAACAACCTTATAGCACAGCCCTTTGCGTAATTGTGTGGGTGCTTGCATGAATTGAATGAACAGAGAAGATAACACAATGAATGTGTGTTCTGGACAGTTGCAGACTGGTTAAGCAGTTCCTCTGTTGCTCAGGATTGTAATTGAGCTGTCAGGAGTGGAGAAACAAGTGAGGTCTGATGGAGGAAGTAGACGAAATGAGATCTTTTCTTTGGTTCGCTTTCAATTTTTTGTGCTTTGTCATAGTGCAGCAAAACAATGACTTAGTGAGTGAAACCATTCTGTTAAAAAAAGTATTACGATCACGCATTTGAGATGGTTGTTACTACTAGGTGTAAACAGGGTCTGAAGGACACAAATGTGAGACTAAAATCAATTGTCTTTATGCTACCAACTGCACTGACAAAGAAGAAAGAAAAACACTGACTCTGGCATACACACATCGACCATTTTGTAACATGAAAAGCGTAGAGACGGTTTAATTGAGAGTTAAATTGGGGGGAGAGGCCGGAGGGAAAAGGCTGTTTTAAACTGAAGGAGCTGTCTGCTCTAGTCTGACCTGTACATGGAGGTGAGTGTATTAATACTTGGCTTGTTAATGCATCTGTGCAGAGGGAGAAAGTGACCTTTTCTCACAGGAACTAAAAGACTCTAATTAGCTGCTGAAAGGGAAGATCAAATCAACAGCTGCTGTACACATGCAAGGAAAATATGAAACCGTGCTCAGAATCTACATTCAAACCGCAATACTCTCAGCATGTTCACCACTGCACTCCATGCTGATGCCACTTTGAACTTAAGATATTTGCAGTAGTAGATTACAGAGTTTTCACAGTTATTAAGTTTAGCAGTGATGTTATAATACTATAATTTGTCAAAAGCCATTAATTTTTATTACTGTCACTCATATTCTGGAGACCGCAGAGATCCACCCCCTCCTAAGCCTAAATTAGGGACAAACGGGAAGTGGTGGCATTAAGACCTATACGGTACGTGATGGAAGAAAGTTTAGTTTGTACTTTAGTACTCTTGCTGCATTTCCTCTTCTATACACAAGAATGACAAAATTATACTAAGTGAAGGTGTGAGCACAACAATTCCCGCTGCTGCTCTATCTCGATGTTAATGAGTGAAAACATGATGCATCTCTAAATTAAGCCATGACTGATATTGTGCTCCAAGTTGAACTTAAGTGATAGCTAACAAAACAGAATTATTGAAATAATATAACATTTATAGTGTATTCGATATTTAGTATTCACTTTTTTATGTTGCAGTGCAGCCAATGTCCTTGTCTGCACTAATACGTTTTTGTTTGAAAACGCATCTTTTTCCTATCCGTTTTGGCCTTCCATCCACATTTTTGTCAATGGAGTTTTTTGAAAACACTCTCCTAAGTGGATAAATTTGAAAATACCATTATCTGAATAAGATAGTTCACACAAAAGAGGTTTGGTTTAGTTCATGAGTCCTTTGTTTGTCCTGAACAGTTAAACTGCCCACTGAAAAAACAAAATACAGCATTTTTGTGTATTTCCAACAATGACTGTATGATTTTGAGATCCATCTTTTCACACTGAGGACAACTGAGGGACTCATATGCAACTGTTACAGAAGGTTCACTGATGCTCCAGAAGGAAACACGATGCATTAATAGCCAGGGGGGGGGGGCGAAAACTTTTGAACATAATGAAGTGTACATTTTTCTTATTTTGCCTAAATATCATGTTTTTCATTTAGTACTGCCCTACAGAAGATACTTACATGTTTCTCAGAAGACAAAAAAAGTAAAATTTGTCCTGATTTTTCAAATTCTAAAGTTGATAATCTTCATTGTACAGTCCTGCAATGATGACAAATTTTTTTCTTACAATTTCTGTCAATTGCTTCTCTCCACAATTGCTGTCCTGCGGCAAAACACGAGTGCAGTTGCTTTTTATGAGGTTTTACTTATGCGCAGTAAGGCATATGTAATGTTTTCTGAAATTTCAGAGTGGATGAGAAACTTTTGGAAAACACTAGTGTGGACGGAGAGCATTTTGAAACAAAATGCCATTTTCAAATGTAGACGTAGCCTAAATTTGCTTAAATTCATTTTTGCCTGGTCAGCCTTCAATCCACACCCAATGACTAAGAATAAAAAAGCAAAGCTTTTAGGATTCTGAGTTCAGAAAAATCAACACCAGTTAAGTGTTAATTTAGTATTATTTATATACTATTATAGTATAATTTTTTGAATAACCATTTTCTGTATTGTCAGTTTTTCAAGACAAGTTAACAATAACAACACAAGCTAGAAATTCCTATTTGTATTGTATAGAATGACAACAATAAAAGATTTCACACACATCAACATTGGATGTCAGTAGTAAATACTTTAAAGAGGGAATTCATTCATTCATTATCTACGCAGTAGAAAGGCATAGATATATTTAAATGGACAGTTCACCCAAAAATGAAAATTGTGTCATTAATTACTCACCCACAAGTCGTTTTAAACATGTAAGACCTTTGTTCATCTTCGGAACACAAATGCATCATGGTACTCTCGTAAAAGCACGGTGGAGACTGACAGGGAAGAGAAGAAATTGTTGAATTTGTTTCCTTTGTGCACAAAAAGTATTCTTGTAGCTTCATAACATTACGGTTGAACCACTGATGTCACATGGACTATTTTAACAATGTCCTTACTACATTTCTTGGCCTAGAACGTATCAGTTGCATTGCTGTCTATGCAGGGCCAGAAAGCTCTTGAATTTCATCAAAAATATCTTAATTTGTGTTCGGAAGATGAATGAAGGTCTTACGGGTTTGGAACGACATGAGGGTGAGTAATTAATGACAAAATTTTCATTTTTGGGTGAACTATTCCTTTAAACTGGGGCTAAATGACTAGAGAAAACAGAGAGAGGGTGGCGTTCCATTTTACCAAAAAAGGTAGGAAAACTTCAACACCCATAATGCACTGGGTTCACATCGACGGAAGTACAACCTGAAGTATGATATTATAACAAAACAAAGCTGGTTGAAAAAATCATTTAAATATAGGATGCTAATACATGACTTTTAAAATAGAGATCATGTAATTTCTTCATTAAAAGAACAGCCGAATGGATGAATGATTACTTAAGTATTTAAAAGCGATAGAAATCAGCCACTGCCAAAGCAAAAAGCCCAATGTAACCTCTCATTTAAAAGTCAATGATTAGAAAGTTGAGTCTCACGAGGCAATAGTCCATTTGAACCAAGAGTGACTCACTCGATCTGAGCCATCCGCCTGTTCCCATAATGACTCGCTCCTTCACAGTGCAGTGCCGCAGAATAGCAAGAGATTGGAGGGAGTCTATAAGCAGTGTACTAGCTGCACTAGGACTCCCAGAAGTGCGGACAGGAGAGTCTGGAGAGCAGAGAGGGGCTCTGTCAGAAACCGGGAAAGTGCCACGCAGATATAAATTAGCCTATGTTGTTGAAGGGGTCCCCAGCTGGCTCCCCTGCACACGGAGAATAATTACACCGATTTCCTCTTCCCTCCCTGCCACTGCCACACATCAGAGTCACAAGTTGGAAATAAAACCCAGTTATCCTTCTCTCACAGCTGTGCACCTTAGCCTGTTGATGTATTATTGCGCACACAAACATGAGTTACTAATTGTCTGCCATTCTCGTGTGGTTGTGACGAGGCTAAGCTACAGGTGAGGATGGCGAGAAAAAAAATCTAGCTTTGAAAAGCTGGTAATTAAGTTAAGTTTAGACTGTTTCAAATTCCTGCTGCTTTGCCGTTCCCACCTGTCCAACATATTCATTATCACATCTCATCACATCAGACACAATCATGAGGTAACACAGTTATTCTCTGGGTTCAAATACACCTGGAAAAGATAAGAGGCGTTGGCTGTTAGAGTACTTTCACACATTTTAACAAAGCTTTTTACCAGGAATCGTTCCTAATTTAGAAACAGATACGCAGCTGTAATGCGCCACTCACTTTTCTTGCGATTTTCTCTCATCAGGGGCCAGAGGCACCAGCTGCGCAAAATTAAACCTTAGCTTAGTTGTGACAAAACTACTAAATATTTGGTAACTACAGCTCTCTCAAAAATCTCACTACTGATTGTGGTCTGTAAGTTTTTTAAAATATATAAAAAAAGTCTCTTACATTATTTGACAATATTTTAAAATGTAATTTATTCCTGTGATGGCAAAGTTGAATTTTCAGCATCAATACTCCAGTTTTCACATGATTTTCACGTGTCACATGATCCTTTAGAAATTATTCTAATATGCTGAATAACAATTATTATTATTATTATTATAATCAACAGTCTTGCTGCAATATTTTGTGGAAATATACACTGGCGTTCAAAAGTTTTGGATCTGTAAGATTTTTAATGTTTTTTAAAAGAAGCCATTTCTGCTCATCAAAGCTGTGTTTATTTGTTTAAAAATACAGAATAAAACAGTAATATTATGAAATATTATTGCAATTTAAAATAGCAGTTTTCTATTTTAATATACTTTAAAATATAATTTATTCCTGTGAAGAAAAGCTGAATTTTTAGCATTAATACTCCAGTCTTCAATGTCACATTATCTTTCAGAAAGCATTCTAATATGCAAATTTATAATCAGTGTTGGAAAAAGTTGTGCTGCTTAATATTTTTTGGGACATGTAATACTTTTTTTCTGGATTATTTGATCAATGAAAAGTTAAAAAGAACTGTTTATTAAAAATAGAAACTTTGTTTTACAATATACACTTCAAAAGGTCAGTAATTTTTTTCTTTCTTTTTTATTAAACAAATTAATACTTTTATTCACCAAGGATGTGTCAAATGGATAAAAAGTGATAGTGTCTTTTCTTTGTTAGAAAGGATTTCTATTTTGAATGAATGCTGTTCTTTTTTAACTTTTTATTCATCCACAAATCAAAGAAAAAAGTATCACAGGTTCCAAAAATATTAAGCAACTTCAGTTTCAACAATGATAATAAATCAGCATATTAGAATGATTTCTGAAAGATCATGCAACACTGAAGACTGGAGTAATGGCTGATGAAAATTCACCACTGCGTCACAGAAATAAATTATTATTTAAAGTATATCAAAACAGAAAACCTATATTAGAAATTGCAATAATATTTGACAATATTACCGTTTTTTTCTGTGCTTTTGATCAAGTAAATACAGCCTTGATGAGCATAAGAGACTCTTACTGATCCCAAAATTTTTGGCAGTGTATAAAAATAAATAAATACAAACAAATATACAATATACAAATAAACAAATAAAGTAAAAATAAATTATTAAGACCTCTTGAACAGCTGGAGTAATCCAACCAAAAACCACCACACTTTTTTCAGGCAGTGTTCAGGCTTTGTCCTTGTCCAGTGGTTGCCCTTTAAAGAAGTGTTTGGAGAAAAGGATAGAGGACAGAGGCAGGACAGAGGGACATGGCGTGTGGTGAGATGGACAGAGAACAGGGGCCGCCTACCTCATCCCTCTCCTCCCATCACCGACTTTCTTCTATTAAAGTTATTTATTCCTTCTTTCTATTTTAAGCCTATTTATGCTGCAGGCGACTCCTCATTATCTGCCTGCGGCTCTGCAGGGATGACAGGAAAGGATCCCCTAAAAACAGAGCGAGGGATGACCCTGCCCTCCCTCTCATCCCCCTCTTCTCTCCACGCACTGCTAAATTGCCTATTATTTCTCCATTTCAGTCCGTCCCGTGTCCCCTCTGTCGGCACGTTAATGACAGACGAGGAGAGCGTTGACGCGCTTCTCCTCGCTGTGCAGACGCTCATTAAACAGAGAGGATGCTTAATGCTGTGGAGCTGAGCAGTTTAAGACAACGCAGTCAGAGAAGACGGCGTCTGCCTGGACTCCTCTCTGACTCACTCAATGACTTTTCAAGAGCAAAGCAGATGCGGCACCCCGTCCGGTTCCCAGAGGACAACATCTCCCACAATTCCTTGTGAATATGCAGATAGTTTAAAAGCATTGCCAAGCTGTTGATGAATAATGAGAGGAGTGGTGTGGCAGGCATCCCTCTGTCCTCTCAAGTCCCCGCGGAGTCAAAGTATAAAATGAAATGCATAAGTGCACTAAACACTCTTCAGAGTATGAGAGTGTATGAGAGACGTACTTTTGGTTACAAGTGGCCTCAACGCATTTCTTCTATAATTTGTCTTCATAATCAGTACCAAACATAAAGGCATTTCTTCTATGCTAACTACTGTATATAAAAAGTCTGCAAGAAGAATAGTGAACATTGATATAATTTTGAACATTGAACAAATGTACACTGATATAACACTTCATAGGATGTGTAGTGTGACTAAATGAGGAGAAGATGTAACTGCTACAGTGCCATATATAGTTAAAACAAAAATTATTCAGACACCAGATATCATTTTGATATTTGAAATTTTACTAGTGGGTGCAGAACACTGTAGTTCATTTATATAAGTGAGAATAGCGAAATAATGTAAACTGTGACATATTATACCTAAAAATTCTTCATACAGCCTACCAGTAAAATTAATACAAATTTCGGTTGTCTGAGATTTTGCTTGACTGTAATCCATTACATTTCTTTCTTTCTATCAAAGTTATCTGACATTATCAAAATGAATTTGTTCTGACACAGTTTACATCTGAGTTCTTGCTATTTTCTAAACTATATTGAATAAACTGTGATAATGTGAGAAATGGTGAAGGTGTCTGAATAAATTTTGGTTTGACTGTATAACATTTTGGTATACATACTGTAACAAATGTATCACATTTATTATTGTACTATTTTCATTTTCTTTTTAATCAGCACA
>NC_133371.1:31829758-31854946 GCF_049309525.1 Garra rufa
GACATACCTGTGCAGCTCAAGTGTTGTCTGTTTAATGACAATACAGGACATTCCAACTGAATTATTTTGTTGTGAAGTAAGCTTCTACAGATATCCTCAGCTCAGGACCCTGTGAACTGAACACAGTTTATTTTATTCAGCAGCGGCATGGACAAGAACATCACAGAGCAAGTAGAAATCATACCTGCTGCGTCAGCCAAGTGCTGCATCAGTTGACCCGCTGTAGTGGCACACTGTGCATCCTGACCTATGCTGCAGAGACATACCGATCTGTCAATCACAGTGTCAGGGCATAGAGTCTGCGGTGACCCCTCTTGCACGACCTCCGACCCCAGCAGGGTCGTGTACTGCAGTCTGCATCATCACTGTCAGCACTGTAATATGACAGAAGGTCCTTTAGGGTGGCAATGACACTCATTTCACTGTCAAATATTTTTGTATCAATATTTTGTTTGCTAAAAACATGTAGTGTATGCATCTTAGGGGTGGGTGATATACCAGTAGACAAGATTAACTGTATAATGGTATAAATTTATCACACTCATGTGACATTGCTGTGCTTTGTGGTCAAAACGTATAATTTGCATGTGTTTTTAAGCCGTTGAAATGTAATCAGCAGTGAAAGAGAACTCTATAAGTGTGCGCTGTCTGAGAGGTGCACACATGAAGACAGTGATCATAGAGCACAGGTGTATTGAACAGATTTATTTATGCCGCTTTATAGGCCTTGAGCAGTTAATTACCAACACTTGCATGTTGCTCTAGGGCTGCCCTCGACTAAAGATTTTTCTGGTCCACTAGTAGTCATTCATTTTAAGCATTAGTCGACTATTAGTCACAATTTGGGCGGTCAATTTTATCAGGTCAGTGTGGCAAAAAGTTAGTTTTAGGCCCTGTTAATAAACATAAAAATCATAATAATGAGCCTTTGATTGCCTACATAGCCTAATAAGCGCTCAAGTGCATGCAAAAAACAGTGCACTGGCAGAAGTAATGACTATAAATGTGTCAGGGAAAACAGTAATGACACTGCAATAATGCTTTAATATTGATAAACTAGTGCTTTCTTTGTTTTCAACTTAAGTGATGAAGTAGGTGACACTGACTCGTCATCTCCGCAGTAGTGTTTGTTTTCTATTTGAATTGGTTCATTTAAAAGCAGACATTTCACTCTCTATAGATATATTTTTCATGTCTGTAAGGCAAGTAAACAGCGTTTCGAAGTTCAAGTTCACAGAGACCATTACTTTACAAAATCACAACTATTTGTTGTTATTGTGAGTGCACACAAATAAATGTAGAGTCTTTACAGATTCACAGTAAGACGTGTTACTTATATCTGTATGACCAAAAATGACAGAGTGTTTTAAGAGCAAATGACTGAACCGGCGCCTCCATCTGTCATGCAGTCAGTGTGCTACTATCCAGCTTCCACACTCTGAACAGATAGGCGCACATTTTTAGGTTACCATTAGATTAAGCAGCCATGTGAAGTTGCTACTACATACATCTTTCAGATGAAAAGCTATATTTGAAGTCGATAAATGATAGGTGAGTGTTTGGATGTCCTGCCTGATGTACTATAGATCATCCGTTAATGATCTGGCCGTCACGGACTGTGTGACTTCGCCACCTCCTGTGGATTTCTTTTTTCTGTGACCAAGCGACTAAGAAATTTTGGTCAACCAAGCCTCTTCTCGTTGACTAACGGTAGGGGACAGCCCAAAAATGCTCGTCTTTGCAAGTATTCTCATAAACACAGTGATTTAGGTCTTGAGTGAAAGCAAACAGCTGAGAAAGAAAACACATTTAATAGTATATTGGATCCGGGTAGCTCTTAAAGTGACAGCAGTCTATTCCCGCTGTCTGTCATTTGTGTTAATGAAACAACAAAAAAGAGAAAATCTCTAATCTCTAATTTGCACAGTGAAGAATATGCAGTGTTTTTATTAATTTCATTACTTTATACAAAGTATGTGGCATGATTTAATTATTCTATGGTAGTTTTGTTGTCTTATTATAGTTTTCTACAATGTATTTTTTGGCTATTAATACACCTGTGCTACTTAAGACTGGTTTTATGGTCCAGGGTCACATATATTGTTAGCATGAAATAAAGTTACTCATATCACCCACCCCTAATGCATCTGTACATAAAGTTCCACAATGATCCTTACAAACATAAATACATGCATATTTTCTCAATACATACGCATATGCAAGCACAATGGGTGTATGCACTAATTTTCAGAAGTGGCAATTGTGCAAATAAGTGCTGGCAACTACCTGTGGTATGATTAAAAACCGCCACTGGGCGAAATTAAACAGGAGTCTAATCAGCCAGACTGCTGAATATCAGCTGGGGTCTAGGTGAAGTCTTACCGGTTATTTAACCACTAGAAAAAAAATATTTGCTCAGTCCACAAATCATTCTTAATTATTATTCTGCAGATTCATAACAAAGGGAAATATTGTAACGAGACGCTGCTGTTCTTTGTATTTGCGAGAAGGTGAATACTCATTTTTCAGCCATACATTTGCATAAATTCACATCTCTTTACGCATGCATTCCCAAACGTGATAAAGCACTTGCTGCAAAACAAATAAATAAAGAAGAGGGGGGATCAGAAGGGTTAAGGGTATAGGAAGACAAAAAAAAAAACAAAAAAAGAAATGATCAAAGGATAAAAGGAAAGAAAAGTGCATATGCAAAGGAAAATAAAGCTGTAAAGCTCACATTGATAACAGGGGACTTCATATGGAAGAATAAATTAATATGATATGGATATATATGAAGTGCAAGGAGAGCAAGCGCATGAGGACAGCAGATTTACGAGATATAGAGTGGTGGGATCAGATGGAGGGATGAAGTGATAAGTGGAAGAACGAGTGAGGCACTCTGTTTTTACAGCGGCAGTCAAACAATGACGTTCAACAGCGTTTAGAGCCGAGCGGGGACGGCCCAAAGCATTTAACTTTTACAGCACAGATGATGGAAGGGGTGTGTAAGTGTGCGTGTGCGTGTGTGTGTGTGTGAGTGAGTGAGACATCTTACACCCTGTCTTAAAGCACTATGCTTTCCGTCTTAATCTTTCATTCGTTATGCACATGCAAATCTGTAGCCTCATTGACATAAATACACATTCGAGAGGTATTGCTACTCACAGGCCTCTAGATCTATTTCTATTACCTACACAGACACACACACACACACACACACACACATACACACACACACACACACACAGAATCCCTGATGAAAGTCTCCCACACTTCAGGGTAGATGTCATGTTCCAGTGTAGCAGAGATATATGGCACATTAAAAATGAATGGAGAAAGGTGGAATGTCTTGGATGGAACACTGTGTTATACCTTGCGGTGCTTCCTCTTTGGCATAGCCGCTGAATTTTTCACTTCTCCGTGTATCTCTCTCGCTCTCGTCCTGTATCTTACATTTCAACAGTCTGTTTGTTTTCAGGGGTCACGATGTGCCCTGGCATTATGATCAGCACTAACACAGCGAACTTCTTTTCAGCTTGCTCTCACAACACCGGGTGACCTTTATAAAATCTGTAAAGATCACAACAAATATCTCCAAAAGATTTCCATATATAGAGACCCTCCAGGTCACACATTTCATTATGTAAACTGCAGCAGCAATCATCTACATCATGTTTTCCCCCCCTCTCTCTCAGTCTGCTTTACTCTTAGTTCTTTCTCCTATCCGTCTCAGGAAGTGTCTTGCAGAGTCTGCGTGACCCGGACATTTAAGAGAACCGTGGCAGCAGGGGGCAATTTCGAATCGTATTCCCCTCATCAAACAGTGAGAGAAGGCGAGGAAGGTCACGGAGAGACGGGAGACGGGAAAGAACAAGGGTTGGTCATGATGAGTGTTTGATCCAGGAATGGAAAATGGCAACAAGAAAGTGAAAGCCCATCAGAGGAAGATGGGAGGAAGAAAGAACAGCAGAAATAAATGATGATAGAAAGATACGTGAAGATGTTTGTTTAAACTCCTGTATATTAAAACTTGCCACATTTTGTTCAATTGTGAGACTGTGTGAACTCATTCTTTGGTATCACTTGGTTGACGTCAATACCAGTCTTGGAAAAAGTTACTTTTAGTAATGAATTACAATTAGGAATGTGCCAAAATAGTGAATACTGATGCCCACAATCTGAGTTTGCATTTGACTGTTTTTATTCATTTTGAGGAAAACTGAATTCGATTTTAAGTGAGATGCGTAAATGCATGTTCACGTTTAGTCTAGATTTACAGTAAGCATCATGCGCTTACTCCTGTTACTGATTATTTAGTACTGACCTGAATAAAATATTTCACATAAAAGATGTTTACATATAGTCCACAAAAGAAAATAATGGCTGTATGATTTTGAGATCCATCAACAACTAGTAAGGGAGTAATATTCAACTATTACAGAAGGTTCAAACTCTCACTGATGCTCCAGAAAGAAAAAACATGCATTAAAGGTCGGGGGTTGAAAACATTTTGAATACGAAGATCAGAGTAAGATCAGAAGATCTTCTGTAGCCTCTGAAGGGCAGTACTAAATGAAAAAATATGATTTTTAGGCAAAATAATAATGTAGCCTACACATCTTCATCCTGTTCAAAAGTTTTCACCCCCTGAGCGTTTCAACCTTTTGTAATAGTTGCATATGTAATAGTCCTTTGGTTGTCCTCCTGTTGTATGAAAAGATGGATCTCAAAATTATACACTCGTTGGAAAGGGTTCAAATACACAAAAATGCTGGAAAACCAATAAATTTGTCAGACCTGAAGAATTATGAACAACGGGAAGTTTAACTGTTAAATTAAATAACAACTATCACTAAACCAAAAAAAAAAACACAGCTGTGGATCATTTAGGTAACAACACAAAATTAAAAATCAAGGGGATGTAAACTTTTGAACAGGGTCATTTTTATAAATTCAATTATTATTTTCTCTTGTGGACTATATGTAAACATCTTTTATGTGAAATATCTTATTCAGGTCAGTACTAAATAAACAATAACATGCATTTTGTATGATCCCTCTTATTCTGGTAAAATAATTAACATTTTGCTGATTCTGAAAGGGGGGTGTAAACTTTTGACCTCAACTTTAACTTACAGTACTTGTAATGCATTACCCCCAACATACGGGTTGTGACCCTTCAAGAGCTTGTAGTTAGTTGACTGTAAGAAAGGGGCAATATTTTAAAGGGAACCCTGGGTATTAAGACTTGTATGGCTTAACGTAACATAACTACGCATTTAGTTATTAACATTTTTTTATACCTACTTTAAACTATGGGGGCCCCATTATTATGTCAAATGGTTGCACTCGGTGAGCGACTGGCATCACCAGTTGCTATTTTTACCACAACACAACTCAGAAAATAAAATACTGACACGATGCCACATTGTGCGGCTTTTGGATGTAATTTTCAGTTGAAGGGGAACAACTTCACTACTTTCCTAGCGATAAGAAGAAGAGAAAAGAATGGGAAGATGCCTGTGGATGAATAAAACTTCCTAATGATCTGCATCTTTGTTCTGCCCACTTTATCCCTGATGCCTTTGAGGCTTTTAGTAGACCACAGCTACTGAAAGAGCCTATAAACGGCATAGACAAGAAACGCTAGATGCCATCCTGGCAGGATGTAAACATGCTGAAACTCTTTCAGTAGCTGTGGCCATCGTATCAGTATATTATTTTCTGAGTTGTGTTGCAGTAAAAATAGCAAAAGGTAGCACCAGTAGCAACCATAAGTGCAACCATTTCACATATTAGAAATAATGGTACCCACCATAATCCAAAATATGTATTAAAAGATGTGGATTTCTTAAATAACATAAATCTTTCATGGATTTTCTACTACATATTTCAGTAAGAGACATCATTTACATTTTATTAAGCAATTCAAGTCTTAATACCCGGGGTTCCCTTTAAGTAGATTGGAGCAAATGTTTGGAGAAGTCTGGCATACGGTACAACAGAGCAGATGGCGATAGAGAACCAAGATTTTAGTACTCTGCCATTACATTTTGATCTGTTTGCCACAAAAATATATTCCCCTTTTGTGTTCCATGGAAGAAATAAAGTCATACAGGTTTGAAATGACATGAGAATGAGTGATGACATTTTAAGATGAATTATTACGTTAACATTGTTATTGAAACAGGCCTACTTCACAAAATGGATATCTATCCTAATTTGCATATTATATAGTGAATAACCGCTTCAGGGCACGTTTTAACAATATGGAGGCGATGTCAAGAACAAGAGACAGGTGATGTCACGCTGGTGAGCGTATAAGGCCAGAGCAAATTACAAACGGTGGCAACTAATAATCGTCTGCATTCATGACCACCTCTCCTCATCTCCCTGTCTGAACGCTTCAGCCTAAAGAGGGTCCCCCGAGAGCATGTCAAATTCTCTCCTCAGGTCCGTAGACATACGCCACCCTCACCGATAAAGACTGATGCTCTGACTGAGTTCCTCAACGGTGCCGGGACGCATACATAGGTCAAGAGATGCCTCTGTTGTTGCTCGACTCATCTTGACAGGCAGGTGACAGAGATTAATAGCCCCTCTATTGACTGACTAACTTGCAGTTCCTTATCGTTGGCTTGGCCCAAGTGCACAGCGCTGTTATTAGAGGTATAATTGCAAAGACATTTAAAGCGTTTTCCCTTCGGGGATGGTGGAATCCAATAAAGCTTTCATAAGAGCCGAGGCAAGACGAGGCATCGTGCTCCCCGCGCACACACACAGTGGCAACGGAGGGCGAAAGATGGGAGAGATCCTGTAAAATTGTCTGCATCAAGACAATAAGTGATTTATGGTGCATTGCACAACTCTGGTAAAGCTGATTTATTAAAAACACACAAGGAATCTGTACATATGACAGCTGTCCTGTCAAGAACGCAGAAGAAATGTGAGCTCTGCCCAAAACAATGTCTGCATCAAAACACATAGCGTATATGGCATTATTTCAAGGTTGGTAAACATGAATATGTATCTGAAATCGTGTGTGTGTGTTGATTTGATGGCTGTGTAGGTGGAAGATGAAACAGGGAGGGCTGCTGAATATGCAGGGATAATCTGAGCTCTAACTCGATTGTGCAGAGATGAAGTTAGCCACCTCAGGGGAGCGAGAGCCAGGGGTCAGGATGGGCCGTGCCCTCCCTGTCAGCAAGCAGACAGGACGTAGGGGACACAGGGAGGTGCTGACCTCCCTTTGTCCAGCCCCACAATGAAACCACTGACACCTGAGAGCCAACAGAAACACTGCAATTTAAACATAGCCAGAAGGAATAATTCATCACAAAACAGCGCCTATTCAAAAGAGATGGGAATCATTAAGAACTTAATGATTCCAATTCTGGTTCCATAAAAGATGCATCAAATATTCTTTTTCTAATTTTAAGGAATAAATATTTGGAAAAAAGAAATGTAACTATTGTCAAACAATGAGGAAATTTTAAGTAAATTCACTAAAAAGAACTGCCTCATTAGGGTCATTCAGTCAGGAATCAAGACTATATTGGTTGTGTTGTATGTTTCTTTTTTACCAATCGGCTCATAAGATCAAATAAAATCAAACTACACTGTTTGCATTGTACACTTTTTTTCAGTAAAAAGAACCATCTCATATGAGTGATTTGATTCGGAATCAGACCACCTATGAGTACAACCTTTAGCTATGTGTTGTCATATTGTTCATATTCATGTTTCATTCATATTGTTCGTAAGTAACAACACTGATTTAGCTCTCTCAGTTGTAAGCTATTTGTGTTTGATTCATTAAAAAGAACCAACTGACTCATTAGAATCATTCATTCAGGAATTAAATTACAATTATTGCATTGTATGTTTAGATCAGGGGTCCCCAAACTAAGGCCCGGGGGCTGAATGCGGCCCTCTGAACAATGCCAGAGATATATTTTGAAAATGTAATTTTAAATATGTTTTACTTATATCATGTCGGTATTTGATAATAAAGGTTGGCTTTCAACCTAAAATGTCCCTTAGTTATTAACATTGCCTAATTATTTGTTAAAATCACCAACAGAAGGGTACATTGCCATAATGTGTCATCGCAATCGTTCCTTGACACGTCTGTGTGTGGTGGTTCTTGATGCCTTGACCCCAGCCTCAGTCCATTGCTTATGAAGTTCACCCAAATTCTTGAATCGATTTTGCTTGACAAGCCTCTCAAGGCTGCAGTTCTCTCGGTTGGTTGTGCATCTTTTTCTTCCACACTTTTTTCTTTAACTCAACTTTTTGTTAACATGCTTGGATACAGCACTCTGTGAACAGCCAGCTTCTTTGGCAAATCAATGTTTGTGGCTTACCCTCCTTGTGAAGAGTGTCAATGATTGTCTTCTGGACAACTGTCAGATCAGCAGTCTTCCCCATGATTGTGTAGCCTAGTGAACCAAACTGAGAGACCATTTTGACGGCTCAGGAAACCTTTGCAGTTGTTTTGAGTTGATTGGCATATTCACCATATTCTAATTTGTTGAGATAGCGAATTGGTGGGCTTTTGTTAAATGTGAGCCAAATCATCACAATTAAAAGAACCAAAGACTTAAACTAGTTCACTCTGTGTGCATCAAATGTATTTAATAGACAAGTTTTACAATTTGAGTTGAATTACTGAGATAAATGAACTTTTCCATGACATTCTAATTTACTGAGAAGCACCTGTATATCTTTTGAAAAGAAATGATCATTTGTCTGTCTGGTGCATAAAAAAATAATAAACTATTCTAGCATTAAAAGGTATAATAAATACAGGTAAGTCATAATAAAATAATAGTAGTAGTCAGTCCAGCCCATGGAATTTTCTTTTATAAACCGACCCGGCCCCCCATTAAAGAAAAGAAAATTATGTGGCCCACTCAGAAAAAGGTTTGGGGACCCTTGGTTTAGATTCACAAAAAAAAAAAAAAAAAAAAGGTTCAGAATCAAACTACACTGTATTGTATGTTTCAAATTTACTAAACAGACAAGACTCATAAGAGTGATTTGATTTGGAATGAGACCACCTATAACTAGAGCCTTGAGCTATTGTCATGATGCATGTAGGAAAGCGCAACACGACGTAGAAATTAATGCAAAGTCTTTAATATATCCTCAGGCAGGGTAACAAACAGGCAGGGAGACTGGAACACGTTGTAGTTGGACAAGGAAACTGAGAAATCAAACAAACTTATAAAGGGGTGCTAATTACAAAGACAGGTGATAGGAATGACACAGGAAGACCAAATATGGGCCTAGGAGAAACCAATACAAACAGTCCAAAGGGGGGAAAAATGGAAAAAAAACAAAAAAACAAAAAAAAAACAACACACTCCATTGACAGCTATGCGTTGTCATACGAACAACCAGCAAGTAACTACATTGATTTAGATCTCACACTTGTAAGATATTTATGTTTGATTCACTAAAATGAACCACTCATTAGACTCTTTCATTCAGAAATCAAATTACACTGATTGCGTTGTATGTTTAGATTCACTAAAAAGTTGGTTAATAAATGGTCAATTATGGTCAATTATTCTGAACTCGAACTACACTGACTGTATTGTATGCTTTAAATTCATCTTTAATGTGTTGTATGTTTTAAATTCACTAAACAGACAAGACTCATAAGAGTGGCTTGTTTGGGTATCAGACTACACTGATTGTGTTGTATGTTTTTGATTCACTAAAAGAGCCGACTCATAACAGTGATTTGATTCGAAATCAGACCACCAACAAGTTTAACCTTTAGCTATGCGTTCTCATATGAACAACTCATAAAAATGGTTTGTTTGGGAATCAGACTACACTGGTTGTGTTCTATGTTTTTGATTCACTCAAAGCTCTGGAATCAAACTAGACTGACTGCACTGTATGTTTTTATTCATTAAACAGAACAAACGCATAAGAGTGATTCGTCTGGGAATTGGACTGCACTGATTGTGTTGGATGTTTTTGATTCACTAAAAAAGAATCAGCTCATAAGAGTCATTTGTTCTGGAATCAAATGACAATGATTGCATTGTGTGCTTTTAACTAAACCTAAACAAAAATGCCTAATAGAGTTATTTGTTCCGTAATTGAAAACAACACTGCTCTGTGCTGTCTGTTTTACTCTGTGTTTCGGCATCACTGAATAAATAATGCAGGAAACTCTGTCAGAGTATTTTAGTACTGTGTTTCGTCCGCATTGATGGTAGAATGCATGTGGGAAAATTGTTAACGTCAACATAGTTCTAGAATTTTTTCTCAAAAATCACTGGTTCTCGGTTGCCAATCTTATTATACAGTAGGGTATGTGGTACCATATAAACATACTAAAAACATGTTGTAATGAAGCTCACAAGGACACAAGAGCAGACAGTCTTGTCATCCTGTGGTTTAACACACACTCCACTGAGCTGAAAGCACATTTCTCAGGCATCAGTGGAAACGTGCATGCTCGCCTAATTTCCGTGTAATCTGGTTAGACTGGGAGCCCTGCTCCGACCTTGTCACTCTCTTCACTGCTGTCGTTCTGCCGCTGACAGGAGGTGAAACGCCCCGGCATTAATGTAATAAACTAGACGTGCGTCTGTATGAGTGCAAGGTAGATGCAGAGGGATACTGAGAAGTGAGCTGGGACAACCAAAGTGCCGAGTTTGTACCGAATGCAGCCTCACGTTTGAGCCAAGACAGACATAATCAATCAATCTCAGGGTGTCAGTGCTCGTAGTTTTGGCTGCTCCCTTGGTGCAGTAGCTGTCAGATCTTGTCTTTTCTTCTCACCTTGGATAGGGAGTGGTGTTTGAAGGGTAAACCGAGTCACTTGAGGTCAAACGTAGATCAGTAATGTCATCATTGAGTCAAAGTGCAGTTTTACTGGAGGTACGGAAGTCAATTTAAAAGGACTCATTAGTTCAAACAGAGTTACGTCTGATTGATCTAATCTAAGGGATGTTATAGTTGTATTATTGCTCATAAAGAACCCGCACCTGCAGAAATCGGAACAGAATTGGAACAGCTCTCGTTCTCAAAGCTCTACACATCTCACACTGATTCTGTCTGAGATTAATAATTTTCTCAGCAGTAAAAAGCTGAAGAACCATAAACTTTTAACCAGGCCTTTACCTAAGGTGATTTCATAATGTTGTAGGAGACATAACAAGCCTAATGACACATACACCCCACAACAGCACAACATCTGCCTTATATCCTATAGGCACTGGAGTGCAGGTACTGCAGATCCCCACAGGAATCCCTCACAGCAAGAGAGACAGACAGAATCACACATTTCCAGAGATGTGAAATAGAGGGCAATTGCCAATGCCAAAGCATCCTGAAAAACAGCCTGTTAAGGAGCTCTGCAAATGAGTCTATCGACACACACAGACTTTTGTGCACTACACACACACACACACTGTCACTTCGAGGTGAGACAGATGGACAGGCAGCCTGGTCCAATGTTTCTAGGAGTAGTTTCTAGTCTTCATACGTCTTCAGAAAAAAGCCTTGAGACATCAGTGAGAATCATTTATACACCTCTCAAAGATGAAGGTGATATTATGTAGCTTGTTCAGTGATGATGTCTGGGTTTCATTATTGCCATCTTGCAATACCACAAGTTACCTACAGGAGGTGTATTTTCACTGTGCCCACTTTCAGAGCATACATTTTCACATGAGCCAAAGAAATCTTTTAAAAAGGTCATCATAAAATATAGCTTTAGCTTTACTTGAATTATATATTTTTTTGTACAATTACAATTGAATTTTAATTACAATTTTTGGCTGATCTGATATAGGTTAGATTAAGTTTTAAGATTAAAAACTGACTGACAATGACAAATACATGCTATAGCCCTTCTGACTATACCGTTTGTTGCGGCCTACGCACTGCATGTATTCATTCAGGTCATTCCAAGAAAATGTTCTCCTCCTGACTGAGCATAGCAACAGAAAAACTTCCTCACCGTGGTCACAAAATGAATGAAAAGCCTTATGTAACAGCATTGTGTTCTTTGTTTGCAATAAGGCCTGGCCTTGTGGAGCTGCCACGTCTATTGTTCTGTTCACATTAGTTGCCCCCTGGCACCGCTGCAATGAGAAAAGTGTAAGAAAATCTCACCTCTACCCATCACATCTTATGAACAGCTGAGCTTTCCCTCCCTGCTACTCCTACACAATCATAAACACACACACACACACACACACACACATGTTTGTTTTTGTGAATTGTGGGGACATTCCATAGACGTAATGGTTTTTATACTGTACAAACCGTACTTTCTATCACCCTACACCTTCCCTACACCTAAACCTAGCCCTCACAGGAGACTGTGCATATCTTTACATTCTCAAAAAAACGTATTCTGTATGATTTATAAGCCTTTTGAAAAGTGGGGACATGGGCAATGTCCTCATAAGTCACCCTCTCCTTGTAATACCTATGTCATACCCATGTTATTACACAAATTTGTGTCCTGATATGTCACAAAAACAAACACACACACACACACACACACACACACACACACACACACACACACACACACACACACACACACACAGAGAGATGCCAACAGATGTATGAAGGAAGTGGGAGATATAAGAGAATAAAGCAATTGAGAGCGGAAGAGCAGATAAGGTGAGGATAGTAAATGAAAGACGGAGGAGGACAGAAAACAAGTGATAGACAATGGATAGGAAGAAGATAAGGAAAAGGCAGGACAGATAACCCAAAAACTTTTGTATATATACATATATGTTTCATTTATAATATAATTTTACATTCCATTCTGATTAAAAATAGAAATATGTGTGGAATATACTGTATATATGTACTTTTTATAGAAATTTGTTTTTTTTTTCAGCAAGGAAGCATTGAATTGATAGTTTTCGTTTCTTGGTTACTGCTGTAAATAAAGCAGCACTGGTCTTATGAATATAACTTTACAGTTTTTTTGGATTGCTTACACACTAAAATTAAAAGTAGTACACTATTAGCAAAACCTTACACTCAAAAAGCAAAACATCAGCCCATATTTGCACAACTATAAGCACATTGTCAACCTCACACTTGTTGCAAAACTCTACACACAGTGATTTGCAAAACACTAAACACACTTAACATACATTACACACAAAAATCTATCATGAAGTCACTTCCTTGCAATACCAAAGCACTGACTGTCAAATTACCGCACCGTCCAACCAATTGGTTCAACACAGTCATCAGGTGTGCAAACACTTGTTTGCTTAATTGTAGACACACCAATCAGGTGTTTAAGCACTATAAAAAGCAGCAGGTGAGTTCATCGGTCTTCAAGCACAATGGAAAGAGTCAGAGAAAGAGTAAGACGACAAGGAGGACAACGAGGAGGAGGACGAGAAGGAGGAGGAGGAAGGGGAGGAAGAGGAATCAACAGAGAAAGAGATGGAGGCCATGCTGGAGGTAGAAGGAGAGGAAGACGAAGACGAAGACAAGAAGGTGCTCAAAGAGGACCGAATCTGACAAATGAGATCCGCGCAACACTGGTTGACCACGTTGTCAACCACGGCCTGACGCTGAGGGAGGCTGGACTGCGAGTACAGCCAAATCTAAGCCGATACACAGTGGCAAGTGTGATAAGAACATTTCGACTGGAAAATAGGTATTGTAAAAATATCACCATATCAAAAACATCTGCACGGTTTCAGTAGCTGCTTACAGTACTGTATTCTATGCAGTATCAGCACTTCTGTTACCTTGTCCTGTGAAATTACTGTACTATTGTTTACTGTTTTTTTCAACGTAGGATTGAGGGTCAGGAACGACAAGGGGGAAGGCCTCCTATGTTCACAGAACAGCAAGAGAGGGAGATAGTAAACATGGTTTTGGCCAACAATGCTATAACACTCAAACAGCTCCAAGCTAACATTGTCAATAACCATGCCAGTTTCAACGATATCCATCAGGTCTCAATATCAACACTGGCACGCATCCTAAAAAAAAATCATATTCAAATGAAACAAATTTATCGAGTGCCTTTCGAGCGCAATTCCGAAAGGGTGAAACGACTGCGGCATGATTATGCAGAGGTATGTATTCACTTTAGCAGTGTGATCTTGCATACTGTCTCATAATCTTTTACTGTACTGTAATATGTATACTAGATCTACACTGAACTACACACTTTTGCCTGACACTGTTCTTCAGGTAGTTTTACGAATGGATGGAGAGGAGATCCAGCATGAGTTCATTTACGTAGATGAGGCTGGGTTCAACCTGACGAAAACACGAAGGAGGGGAAGAAACGTCATTGGCCACAGGGCTATAGTCAATGTCCCAGGGCAACGTGGGGGAAATATAACACTCTGTGCAGCCATTACACAGAATGGGGTCCTCCACCGCCATGCCCGTATGGGCCCTTACAACACAGCACTCATACTTACATTCTTGGACCAATTGCACAACATAACAGCAGCAAATCAAATCGATCATATGCAATACATTGTTGTCTGGGACAATGTGTCTTTCCACCGCTCTGCTCTGGTTCAGAACTGGTTTCAGCAACATCCACATTTCACCGTCCTATATCTTCCACCATACTCTCCATTCCTCAACCCTATAGAAGAGTTTTTCTCGGCATGGCGGTGGAAGGTATATGATCTCCATCTCCAGGCTGAGGTACCCCTCATCCAAGCCATGGAGGAGGCCTGTGACCAGATGGAGGTAGCAGGAATACAAGGATGGATTCGTCATTCAAGACGTTTCTTTCCAAGGTGTCTTGCTAATGACAACATTGCCTGCGATGTTGATGAAATTCTCTGGCCAGATCCAGCTAGGCGAAGAGACGATGTCTAGTGTTTTTTTTTTGTTTTTTTTTGTAACAGTAAACTTACAGTACAATACGTAAAGTGACATGTTACAGTACTATGAATCTCCATGTCAACATTTTGGGCATGTTGAGAAATAAATGAGTTTCTTCAGTGTGCAACATTGGTCTTGTGTAGTTTTTTGATGGATTTACTTTATATTTGTACTTTGTTGATGGTAGCCTACTCTAATCATAGGGAAGTAGAAGTGCAAATAGTGTTTTAGGTTTATCACAGCAGAGTGTAACTCGTGCAAACAGAGTATAGTAAATGTGAAACGTGTGTTTCTTATGGTAAAAAAGTGTGGTTTTTTAAACATAAGTGTATAGTTTTTACAAGACTGTTTAATTATGCAAAGAATCTGTAGTGTTTTGTTAATTGGGTGTGTGGTTGTGCTAATTGTGTGTACTGTTTTGAAAACACTGGCCCAGTTTTTAAAATTGTGCTTAAGCAATCCAAAAAAACTGTAATACGCATTATATGGAGGCAAGATGAAAAGAAAATGCCTTGTAAACCTTTCTGAAGATGGTCAGTTTCCCTCAGAGATACATTCATATAAACCCACACCAACTGACTAAATTGTTGCATATTTTTATAGCTTTTCAACTGGCTCAGGGTGAATCATTACATCCCTACTGAGCAGTGTATACAAACCCACATGTTTGCATATGATATATACACATCTATGAAAGCCTGATTTGACTTTTTCTCTTACACTTTTTTGTGAGAAATAAACTCGCAAGAAAAATTGTGAAATATAGACTCGCAATTCTGAGAAATGAAGGAATTGTGAGTTTATATTACACAATTCTGAGGAAAATGTAAGAATTGTGAGTTTATATCACAATTCTGACTTTATAACTTGGAATTGTGAGTTTATATCACACAATTCTCAGAAAAAAGTATGAATTGTGAGTTTATAATGCAATTCTAAGAAAAAAGTAAGAATTGTCAGTTTCATATGATGCAATTCTGACTTTATAACTTGGAATTGTGAGTTTATATCACAATTCTGGCTTTATAACTTGGAATTGTGAGTTTATATCACTCAATTCTGAGAAAAAAAGTAAGAATTTTGAGTTTATATCACAATTCTAACTTTAGAACTTGGAATTGTGAGTTTATATCACACAATTCTGAGAAAAAAGTAAGAATTCTGAGTTTATGACGCAATTCTGAGAAAAAAGTATGAATTATGAGTTTATATCATGCAATGCTGACTTTATAACTCTGAATTGTGAGTTTATATCACAACTCTAAGAAAAAAGTAAGAATTGTCAGTTTATATGATGCAATTCTGACTATAACTCGGAATTGTGAGTTTATATCACTCAGTTCTGAGAAAAAAGTAAGAATTTTGAGTTTATATCACAATTCTAACTTTATAACTTGGAATTGTGAGTTTATATCACTCAGTTCTGAGAAAAAACTAAGAATTGTGAGTTTATGACGGAATTCTGACTTTTTTACCTCGGAATTGTGAGTTTATATAACAATTCTGGCTTTATAATTCGGAATTGTGAGTTTATATCACGCAATTTTGAGAAAACAGTAAGAATTGTGAGTTTATATCACAATTCTAACTTTCTAACTTGGAATTGTGAGTTTATATCACACAATTCTAAGAAAAAGTAATAATTGTGAGTTTATATTACGCAATTCTGGCTTTATAACTTGGAATTGTGAGTTTATATCATGTAATTCTGAGAAGAAAAGTAAGAATTGTGAGTTTATATGATGCAATTCTGACTTTATAACTTGGAATTGTGAGTTTATATCACAATTCTGGCCTTATAATTTGGAATTGTGAGTTTATATCACTCAATTCTGAGAAAAAAAAGTAAGAATTTTGAGTTTATATCACAATTCTAACTTTAGAACTTGGAATTGTGAGTTTATATCACACAATTCTGAGAAAAAAGTAAGAATTCTGAGTTTATGACGCAATTCTGAGAAAAAAGTATGAATTATGAGTTTATATCATGCAATGCTGACTTTATAACTCTGAATTGTGAGTTTATATCACAACTCTAAGAAAAAAGCAAGAATTGTCAGTTTATATGATGCAATTCTGACTATAACTCGGAATTGTGAGTTTATATCACTCAATTCTGAGAAAAAAGTAAGAATTTTGAGTTTATATCACAATTCTAACTTTATAACTTGGAATTGTGAGTTTATATCACTCAGTTCTGAGAAAAAACTAAGAATTGTGAGTTTATGACGCAATTCTGACTTTTTTACCTTGGAATTGTGAGTTTATATAACAATTCTGGCTTTATAATTCGGAATTGTGAGTTTATATCACGCAATTTTGAGAAAACAGTAAGAATTGTGAGTTTATATTACGCAATTCTGGCTTTATAACTTGGAATTGTGAGTTTATATCATGTAATTCTGAGAAGAAAAGTAAGAATTGTGAGTTTATATGATGCAATTCTGACTTTATAACTTGGAATTGTGAGTTTATATCACAATTCTGGCCTTATAATTTGGAATTGTGAGTTTATATCACTCAATTCTGAGAAAAAAAAGTAAGAATTTTGAGTTTATATCACAATTCTAACTTTAGAACTTGGAATTGTGAGTTTATATCACACAATTCTGAGAAAAAAGTAAGAATTCTGAGTTTATGACGCAATTCTGAGAAAAAAGTATGAATTATGAGTTTATATCATGCAATGCTGACTTTATAACTCTGAATTGTGAGTTTATATCACAACTCTAAGAAAAAAGCAAGAATTGTCAGTTTATATGATGCAATTCTGACTATAACTCGGAATTGTGAGTTTATATCACTCAATTCTGAGAAAAAAGTAAGAATTTTGAGTTTATATCACAATTCTAACTTTATAACTTGGAATTGTGAGTTTATATCACTCAGTTCTGAGAAAAAACTAAGAATTGTGAGTTTATGACGCAATTCTGACTTTTTTACCTTGGAATTGTGAGTTTATATAACAATTCTGGCTTTATAATTCGGAATTGTGAGTTTATATCACGCAATTTTGAGAAAACAGTAAGAATTGTGAGTTTATATCACAATTCTAAGAAAAAGTAATAATTGTGAGTTTATATTACGCAATTCTGGCTTTATAACTTGGAATTGTGAGTTTATATCATGTAATTCTGAGAAGAAAAGTAAGAATTGTGAGTTATCACTCAGTGAGTTATCACTCAGATATCACTCAGTTCTGAGAAAAAACTAAGAATTGTGAGTTTATGACGCAATTCTGACTTTTTTACCTCGGAATTGTGAGTTTATATAACAATTCTGGCTTTATAATTTGGAATTGTGAGTTTATATCACGCAATTTTGAGAAAACAGTAAGAATGGTGAGTTTATATCACAATTCTAACTTTCTAACTTGGAATTGTGAGTTTATATCATGTAATTCTGAGAAGAAAAGTAAGAATTGTGAGTTTATATCAAGCAAATCTGAGAAAAAAGTCAGAATTGTGAGTTTGTATCACGCAATTCTGAGAAAATAAAGGTCGCAATAACATTTTTTTTTTTTTTAATCAGTGGCAGAAATGGGCTTCCATACATATCCGTGGGTGAGTGTTTACCTCAAAAATGTCTCACACAGTGCACCATCAGCAGTCTTTACTTTTTCTGGCAAGTCTAATGCTTTGTTGACAGAATATGCGATTGGAGAGAATGAGCAACTAGGTCAAATATCCAATGCACTGCATTCACATGTTCACTGACAAACTACAGCTTGCATTGTCATGCCAGTCTCTGGCTGACACTTGGATTAGTTTGAATGCAGTTTACAAGACTTTTGGCCCTCCACATGTACTCAGACCATCTCAGTTGTAAAAAACAAGAGCAAATGAAGCTGTGGTCCACAGCTAGTTGACACAAACCCAACACATCGACTCGTGGCAGAACTAATCGACTAGTTAGCACAAACTCTAACATATCTTTCATACAGCTTTCAAGGACATGCAAGGACAGATAAGGAGGGCGCATTCATTGATTTTCTTATGGGTAGAACAAAGAGCAATGAAACTTAAAAAGCATGTTTAAAAGGCAGCTTTTAATATGTCCACCTTCAATGCTATTTGTGCTGAAGGTAATCTAGATCACTGTCCCTGTCTGCCCGCTGACCGAAGACTCAATTAAAGCTCAGTGCTCACTAGTGAAGCACCCAGGCCATCAGACCAGCTAATTAAACTACAGGCACTTACCATGGGAGTTAATGGCCTTCAATTATGAATGAAGGGCTGAAAGCTCAATCAGTGGGTTGAATGAAAACCTTGCTGGTCACAAAAGGCCACAATGTCCTTCCTGATCTTCACCACCAAAAAAGGCTCTCGTTTTGCTCAAAAAGATCTGCACTGGTCCTGAAGAGAGAGAGAGAGCGTAAGGAAGTCAAAGTGTGTAGACCAGAATAAGCCAATTTGAACAATCATCAAACATTATTGTTGATATAATTGTCTTGTTTTGTTGGATGCTGGTTACTCACAAATCAGTGATGAAGTGCTTGACTTGCTTTGCTTGATTAAGCATCCTGTCGACATTTCAAGAGGTGGTAGAATGATTTTTGCAAAAAATTCAGATTATAAGGAGATGATACATCTTTTTCAGTTTAGTTTAAAACAAAGAGGCTTTTTTTCATAGGATGCATTTAATGTGCTCGCTGAAGTTTTACATAACTGATCAAGGGGACTGGATCAAGGTCTGGCTAGTCAGCCCCCACTAAAACTATTAAAACATTTCACTATTAAAACTATTATAAAACCATTTTTGGTATTTTAAGTGAAGTTGAAATAAAATAAAATAAAAATATATATAAAATACAAACATTAAATAAAAACGTCAACTTATTTCAGCTAGCAACACATTTATCATTTTTGTTCAGTTTAAATTAAATTAAACTTAACCCTGAAGAGTAATGTTTATAAACAAACAATAAATAAATTAAAGAAATGTCAAGAGCACATAACACATTTCCTAAAAAATATAACTAAAAATATAACTAAAATTTAAACAAAGTATATTATAATATTATACTGTAAATATAATATTTATATATTCATATTAATATTTATATATTTTTATTTATAGATTTTACAAACACACATATAAAAGCACTGTAAATATAATATTTATATATTCATATGAATATTTATATATTTTTTAATTATATATTTTACACACACACACACACACACACACACACACACACACACACACACACACACACACACACACACACACACACACACATAAAAGCACTATAAAGCAAATAAAAATACTAAAATATAACTAAAATACTGTATATATACTGTAAATACATATTTATATATTAATATTTATATATTTCACACACACACACACACACACACACACACACACACACACACACACACACACACACACACACACACAAAATTAATAAAAATATAACTAAAATTAAAATTAAAACTGAAAGTATAATATAATATTATGCTGTAAATTTGCATATGATGCATATGAATCTGTTTTTTATTTATATTTTACAGACATGCACACATGTATACAAAAGCACATAATATTACTAAAATATAAATAAAATTTAAATGAACTGAAAGTATAATATTATATACTGTAAATATAATATTTATATATTAATATTTATGTTTTTTATTAATATATTTCACACACACACACACACACACACACACACACACACACACACACACACACACACACACACACACACACACACAAAAAAGCACATAACAGAATTACTAAAAATATAACTAAAATTAAAAAGAAAGCTGAAAGTATATTATAATATTAAGCTGTAAATATAATATTGATATATTCATATGGATATTTCTTTTTATTTATATTTTCCAGATACACACACATAAAGGCACATACAATTACTAAAATATAACCAAAATTAAAATGAACTGAAAGTATATTATATTATACTGTAAATATTTTATATATTAATATTTATATATTTTAATTTTTATATTTTACACACACACAAAAGCACAAATCAAAATTACTAAAAATATAACTAAAATTAAAAAGAAAACTGAAAGTATTATATTTATTTATTCATATTAATATTTATATATTTTACACACACACACACACACACACACACACACACACACACACACACACATGTTGGGTTTACATGTTTTATGGGGACATTCCATAGGCGTAATGGTTTTTATACTGTACAAACCGTATTTTCTATGGCCCTACACCTACCCTACACCTAAACCTAGCCCTCACAGGAGATTGTGCACACTTTTACTTCCTCAAAAAAACTCATTGTGCATGATTTATAAGCCTGTTTCCTCATGGGGACCTGAGAAATGTCCCCACAAGGTCAAAATCTACTGGTATTACTATCCTTGTGGGGACATTTGGTCCCCACAACGTGATGAATACCAGGTACACACACACACACACACACACACACACACACACACACACACACACACACACACACACACACACACACACACACACACACACACAAACACACACACACACACACACACACACACACACACACACACATCCTTCTTTGTGGATCATTGTCTGTCATAATGTTTCACCAAACTTTAAATTCGGTAAGCAACTCCACAAAAAAAAGTTAAACGGGGACCATGCTTTAAATTTTATAATTATGACAGTTTTCAGGCATAATTCAGGACTCAAACACAGTACACATTTACTGTTACGCTAATGCTACCTGAACGTTTCTCCAGGTGTTAACAACCTACTTGGAGTTCATCATTAAAAAATATGTTGTGGCTGTGCTGGTTATTTTTCAATAGGTTGTCTGGGTATGATACAAAGATAGCATATAACAGCTCACCATCCTGAGCTATTACTTAAGAACAGCATGATCTCATACACGCCAGTGACAGACTGAAAGACAGAGAAAGCTTCAGAGAGAGCGGTGGAAAAAAGAGAGCTGACCTGGTCTAAGGTTGGTCTCCTCATTAGAGAAGACCACCCACCTCAACCCAAACTGGAGAGCCCTTTAAAGAAGACATCAAATGAATGAGCTCTCCATCACATTTCTGGCTCAAATGCCCTCATGCGGAGTGCCCTCTGTTTGACGATGCCCCATTGTGCCCAGGACGATCCAAACACGTACACACACACACACACACCGCTCCGTCCACAGACAGCATTCAATATGCCTGACTTGGCATTACGCGCTTTAAAGGTCACACGGCATTAAGAGCCATGGAACACAGCAAACATCTCAATGAATCACAACCATTAATAGTGAATCTGATCATAATAATAGCATCTGAGACATAAATATGTGTATAAGTTTGTCACAAATGGCATAACCCTGAATGATTTATTAGTCACTTTAATCAAAAGTGTCAAAATGTAAATGAAATGCTCGTGTAAAGACAATGTGTTACAATGCACACCTGTGTTATGTGATCTATAGCATGCTTTAACGTAATCATATTTCAGAAGGCATAATAAATGTGTAAGAAATTAATTGAAATCCAACTGGTTAATTGTGACAGAAAAACAGAAACATTCACTCAGCATGAACTGATTGAAAATTCAAAATCGAATCAGTGCGAGTACACATGACGGCAGCACATGCGGCACGGGAAGATCAACTTCACTCCAGCTGAAACTCACACGCGAGGAAGTAAAGAGAAAAAGACAGAAAGAATGGGAGAGAGAGTAGGAGAGAATGCAAATGAGTGGAAGAACCGCTGAGCTAAGCTTTAATGGCAAACGAACATTTGAATTCACCACGGAAGCCTTTTATATCCATGATAAATGGAAAATAAATGCTATTAAGGTCTGTGTTATAATGGCCATTGTGCAAATGACTGAATATGTGTTTTTATCCTCATTACGTAACTCATCAGGATGACTTCCTCATCAGGAAGTCAGGCGCAAATAAAAACAAGTGGCAGTTTCTGCAAATTGGGTACAAAATAGAGCCCGAAACTCTTAAAAAATGAAGTATTTTTTCAACTAAATGTTCATTGCCTAACCTTCAGAAAATGTCTGTCAGCCTCAGGGAGTCAAATTAAAAATTAAAATGTGTTTTATTTTCTATTCATTTTATATGAACTCTTTTACTGAATTTAGATAAATACAGTGTAAAACTTTTTGGCTAACAACAAACAACAGATAAACCTCAAAATAAGCAATATTATTTTGATTTATTATTAAAAAAAAAAAAAAAAAAAATGGCATGCTAGTCGGAACTACATACAGTTGAAGTCAAAAATTTACATACACCTTGCAGAATCTGCAAAATGTTAATTATTTTACCAAAATAAGACGGATCATACTAAATGCATGTTATTTTTAATTTAGTACTGGCCTGAATAAGACATTTCACATAAAAACATGTTCACATATAGTCCACAAGAGAAAATAATAGTTGAATTCATAAAAATGACCCTGATCACAGCTGTTTTTTCGTTGTTGTAGTTTAGTGATAGTTGTTCATGAATCCCTTGCAGTTAAACTGCTTACTGTTCTTCAGAAATATCCTTCAGGTCCTACAAATTCTTTGGTTTTTCAGCGTTTTTGTGTAGTTAAACCCTTTCCAACAATGACTGTATGATTTTGAGATCCATCTATTCACACTGAGGACAACTGAGGGACTCATATGCAACTTTTACAGAAGGTTCAAGCGCTCACTGATGCTTTAGAAGGAAAAAAGATGCATTAAGAGCCAGGGGTGAAAACCTTTGAACAGAATGAAGATATATACATTTTTCTTATTTTGCTTGAATATCATATATTTTTTACATTTAGTACTGCCCTTCAGAGGCTACAGAAGATACTTACCTGCTTTCCAAAAGACAAAAAAGTTACATTTACCCTGATGTATGCATCGCTTTTTCTTCTGAAGCATCAGTGAATGTTTGAACCTTCTGTAATAGCAGCATTTGAGTCCCTTAGTTATCCTCAGTGTGAAAAGATGGATCTCAGAATCATACAGGCATTGTTGGAAAGGGTTCAAATACACAAAAATGCTGAAAAACCAAAGGTTTTTGCTGTACTTTTGATTAAAAAAGTAAATTTTTTGTTAATTTAGTCTTAGTCTAACATCCTCTTATGTAATATTATACGCGCATATGTGTTTGTCTGCTCCCATGGGTGTATATCTGTGCGTTTATGTGTTAGCATGGCATTTGATTTCCCATCCACACTGAGAGTGATGCTTCTCTTGTTTAATGTTTTTTCTCCTCCTTTGAACTTCACAGGTCTGCCGACTCCAATTTCCTCACAGTCAGGAGCAAGAGGGTTTTTACAGAAGCGCAACACCTGTTGTTTGTTTGGCTTACACAACAGCATGCGGTGTCACAGACAAACCTGTGGCACTTCCTACCTCTCCATCACACCCTGATCTATCTCTGTTCTTCTCTATCTCTATTCAGCCTCTGCCACTATTCCATCTGATTCTTCCATGAGATGCTTCATTTTTCCTTCCTGATCTTCCTCACTTTCTGTTCTCAAATGCTGTGTGACCTCAGTCAATGTCTTTGTGAGCCATATGAGCACATGAAACACCCTTATAGTTATATATGCATACACTCTCTGACAAATTAGGTGCAGGCCACTTACCAAGTGTGTTCCCAGCTGCCCCCTGCAGCAGACTGTTGTCTCCCTATGGCAGGCTGTAGGGTCGTGAAGGTCACAGGGTGGCTGGTCTGGGCCGGGCATCACGGGACAGCAGCCCACACACACAATTAAATTAGTTTGCACTTGGCACTCATTGCATCTGCCCCAAACCTGAGTATCCTGCTGATTTAATTTCCTCTCCTCTTCTGCGGTGAGTCTCTCCACTGCCCCTTGCTGACCACTCCATTCACCTTTTATAGAGAAAAGGAGAGAAAGAGAAAAATTGCAAATTCATTACACACTATGTACTATATACACTGTAGCCCAAAACACTGAAAAAGCAGGAAAAAGTAGCTTTTTGTTTCTCTCTTTCGTTTTGACAAAATGTGTTGTGTTAACACCAGAATAAGATAAAAAGTACAACACCACAACATCAGCAAAATAGTTGAGCTAGAAATACTAGGGTTCATTCTTAACATGGTGAGACAGCATTTAGCTATTATGCTATTCACAGCTGGAATCAGCATCCAGAAAATGTCAGATGTGCCCTGATGGTAGCCCTGTTCCAACAACAACAACAAAAACCTGTTTATTAGTGTGTTCCCTGACTAAGCACTATGCTGCACTTCACATTACTGACTGGACTGCATTATTTTAAATCATATTTATACTAATCATCAATTCATATTTATACTTAACATTATTTATACTTTTACTTTCCTTTTATTTATT
>NC_133371.1:31855446-32081630 GCF_049309525.1 Garra rufa
CATAGGCTTGACAATGTGACAGAAGAGTAAAGACATATTAAAGGAACACTCCACTTTTTTTGGAAATAGGCTCATTCTCCAACTCTCCCCGAGTTAATAAGTTGAATTTTACAGTTTTGAAATCCATTCAGCCGTTCTCCTGTTCTGGCGATATCACTTTTAGCATAGCTTAGCATAGATCATTGAATCCTATTAGACCAATAGCATCACATTTAAAAACGACCAACGAGTTTCGATATTTTTCCTATTTAAAACTTGACTCTTCTGCAGTTATATCGTGTACTAAGACCGGCGGAAAATGTAAAGCTGCGATTTTCTAGGCCGATAAGATTAGGAACTAAACTCCCATTCTGGCGTAATAGTCAAGGAAGTTTGCTGCCGTAACATGGCCGAAGCAGGCGGAGTAATATCACGCAGCGCCTGAAATGTACATTTTCCGCCGGTATTAGTACACAATATAACTACAGAAGAGTCAGGAGCCAGAACAGGAGAACAGCTGAATGGATTTCAAAACAATAAAACTTAACTTATTAACTCGGGGGGAGTTGGAGAATGAGCCTATTTCCAAAAAAAGTGGAGTGTTCCTTTAAAGGCAAAAAAAAAAACAAAAAAAAAACAAGAAACCAAAACAAAAATGTAATGAAACAAAACAAAAAACAACAAAACGAAACAAAAAAACAGAAAGAAGAAACAAAACAAACTGAAACAAAAACAAAACAGAAGAGTAAAGACTTTAAAGGCAATTAAAAAAAAATGAAATGAAACAAAAAAATAAATAGAATGAAAAACAAACTTAACTGGATAATTCAGTGCTTTACATAGGCTTGACAATTTGAAAGAAGAGTAAAGACATTGAAAGGCAAATTAAAACCCAAAATACAAAACAAAAAACAAAATGAAACAAAAAACTAAACTAAACAAAACAAAAAACAAAGTGCTTTACATAGGCTTGACAATGTGACAAGAGTAAAGACATTAAAGGCAATAACAAAAACAAAACAAAGAAACGAAATGAAACTAAACAAAATAAAAAACAAATTTACCTGATTGATTCAAAGTGCTTTATATAGGCTTGACAATGTGACAGAAAAGTAAAGACAAACAAAAAAAGAAACAAATTGATTCGAATAAATACACGTGTTTTATATAGGCCTGACAATGTGAGAAAATAATAAAGACATATTAAAGGCAATTTAAAAACCAAACAAAAAACAGCCTTTGGAAAAAAAAAACAATAAACATGTCCGGTCTTTAAATTTGACTGCAAAACTGGACTCTGAGAGACCAAGGAGTTTCAAACAAACATCTTTGTGCTGCAAACAGACGAAATAGCTGTTCAAATATTTGTGAGTTGATGAGATATTTTTAGGTAAGTAGTATACAAACAATGGACTTCTACAAACCACACACAGCCATCAGGGTCAAGCACAGTCTTTCCCCATCCACACACGCTCATTACTAGCACGCAGCATGGAGAAAATGCTCCCCGTAGGCGAAGCTCTCGGCAGAAAAAAAAACCCCTCTTCTGATCGTTGCCACGTGCTTCTGTGCTCTTCAAAGTGATGTGTTAATGCAATATCGTCTGCACATTCAAAACTATCATTATTTCACAGTTCTAATGGAGCCGGCAAAGAAAGCTCGAGTGATGGAGGAGTAAGAAAGAGATGAGAGCAGGAAGGCGTTCCTGATCAAATGCATGGTGAGGGCGGAGGCGGAGCAGGATGCAGCGTTATGATTCCATTAATTGGGGGCTTTCTTGTAAATGACCTGAAAGCTGCAATTACCTTCCGCGGAAGGGCTCCATTATGAACATCACACCCGTGACACACATACACACACGCCTGAACTATTTCTTTATATTCCCTGTCATAGACTGCAAATGAGAGTTTTTAGTGGATTGCATTACTTCCACAATGGTTTATATGTAACTCTGCGTATATTTACACAATACCTAACACATATCATTCAATCACGCATTGCTTTTTCTCCTACATTCCTCCTCTATTCCCTCAGCACGCGCACACACTCCCTGGAACAGATGATGACATTAGTTGCGGGAGTTGGCTGGTCTCCAGGTGTCCCGGTGTTCTGTAATATTGTCACTCCCATATTTCACTCCTCCTGTCCCAGCCTCTGTTAAAGCAAACTCAATCAACCCCTCCTCATCCCAGAACCAGCGGCGTGTGCTTTCATCTCCACAATGCATGAGGCCTGTGTTTGCTTTGAATATACAGGGAGAAGGGTACACAGACCAAAGTATATTGTCACTCCTTGGTGGGTGAATGTATGTATCCTGAGTGCAGAATGTGACTGTTTTAGACAACGTGGAGGCAAGTCACGCTTTCTTTGTAATCATGATGATACTGTTTTTCATTTCAGTACTGTAATTCATTTCTGTCACCCGACCTTAAAGGGGTAGTTCATCCAAAAATAAAAGTTTTTATCATTAATTACTCACCCTCATGTCAATCCAAACCTGTAAGACATTTGTTCATCTTCAGAGCACAAATTGAGATATTTTTGACAGCAATTACCATGTTCAAGGCCCAGAAAGGTAGTGCAAGATCCAAGCTGAGGAATAAAGGTCTAGCGAAACGTGTCACACGAAATCGGTCATTCTCTAAAAAAAAACAAAAAACTATATATACTTTTTAATCACAAATGCTCATCTTGCACTAGCTCTGCGATGCACATCCACAACATCATGCATTATATAATGATGTTGGAATTTTTTTTTCTTCCGTCACATTGTCAAGCTGCTGTAAAGCACTTTCAATTATTCAATTCAGATTGTTTTTTGTTTGGTTTTGTTTTGTTTCATTTTGTTGTTTTGTTTTGAGTTTTTTTGTTTTTTAAATTGCCAGTAATATGTCTTTACACATCGTCAAGTCTATGTAAAGCACTTTAAATTATTCGGTTCAGTTGTTTTTTTTTAGTTTTTTGTTTTGTTTCATTTTATTGCTTTTTTTAATTGCCTGTAATATGTCTTTACACACTGTCAAGCCTACGTAAAGCATTTAGAATTATTCAGTTCAGTTTGTCTTTTTTGTTGTTGTTTTAATTGACTTTAATATGTATTTACTCTTCTGTCACATTGTCAAGCCTATGTAAAGCATATTGAATTCAATTCAGTTTGTTTTTTGTTTAGTTTTTTTGTTGTTTCATTTTATTTATTTTTAATTGTCTTTACTTTTCTGTCACATTGTCAAGCCTATGTAAAGCACTTTGAATTATTCAGTTCAAGTTGCTTTTTGTTTTGCTTTGCTTAGTTTTTTTTAATGCCTTTAATGTCCTTACTCTTGTAAAGGACATTGCATATTGAAGCATATTGACTTATTCAATTCAGTTTGCTTTTTGTTTAGTTTAGTTTAGTTTCATTTTATTGTTGTTGTTTTTCATTTTGTTGGTTTTTATAAATTGTCTTTACTCTTATGTCACATTGTCAAGTCTAAGGCACTCTGAATTATTCAGTTCAATTTGCTTTTTGTTTTGCTTTGCTTGCTTTTTTAAATTGCCTTTAATTTGTCTAATGTTTAACCCTTTCAGTGGTGAGTTTAAAATATTCTAGTGGACCCCCGAGAGTGAGGCTGCGTCCGAAATCGCATACTACCCTACTATATAGTACGCGAAAAACAGTATGCGAGGCGAGTAGTATGTCCGAATTCCATTCATACTACCCACATTCATACTATATAGAACGTACTGTTTTAACGGTCGAGTAGTACGTTTGAATTTAAATGTAGTACCTACTTAAGTAGTATGCGATTTCGGACGCAACCTGAGTTTTTTTTAAGCGACCGTTATTTTAGAACGTTCGTCCTTATTGTTTCCATGGCGACGCGTCATGCTTGTCACATGACACAACACAGCCACGATAACACTGTATGACAGATAGATCGCTTTAATTTTGTTTTTCCTTTTTTATCCAGAATACTCACACACTTGCTTACCATGCCATGAACTATCTAATATTCCGATTCACAAATATGTGTGAATTAGTATGATTTGTCGTTTAAAACCCTATGTAAATGATGTGGATCGTGATTTGAAACGTGAGATGGGCGCGGCCATGTTTGTTCGCGCTGCTGTTCAGAGAGTCCTGTCAGCCGCGTTTACATCACGTACATTCATCCGTTTCTCCCGAAATACATGCAAGTAAGTGGCTGGTGAACTAGAAGAGGAATAGAGTGAACCTTTTAGTTACTTTGCCTATGTGTATGTGATAGAAATAAAACACATCGGCAAATTATATTTGAATAGATGGTTATTTGCTGCTTCCATAGACCTATGTGTGTATTTTACAAACTCTTAATGTCTCGTTTTACTAGTACTTATGTGTATTTAAATGTCTGAAACCTAAAATAAGCGTTATGTGGTTAAAAACACTGCATAGTTGTGATTGTATGACAAGTAGAGCTCCGCTGTCTCTGGCTCAGCGCCAGCCATCGCGCCAAAGCGCAGTTTGAATTTGTCAGCTGCGTGACGTCACCGAACGTTCTAAATCCCATATGTGGGACCGTACTCCCAGGGGCACAGAAATTAGAATCCCATATGTGGGACCGTACTGCTCAAAGGGTTAATATGTTTACTCTTCTCTCATATGGTCAATTAAACAGTTTTTTTTTTCGTTTCGTTTTGTTTTATTGCTTTTTGTTTTTGAAAATGCCTTTAATGTGTCTTTACTCTTGTGTCACATTGTCAAGCCTATGTAAAGCACTTGTAATTATTCGGCTGAATTTGCTTTTTGTTTTGCTTTGCTTGTTTTTAAAATGCCTTTAATATGTCTTTACTCTTGTGTCACATTGTCAAGCCAATGTAAAGCACTCCAAAGTATTCAATTCAATTTGCATTTTATTTTGTTTAAGGTTTTTTGGTTTTGTTTTGATTCATTTTGTTGTTTTGTTCTGGTTTTTCAAATTGCCTTTATTTTGTCTAATGTTTACTCTTCTCTTACATTGTCAATTATATTGTTTTATTTTTTTTTCCGTTTTATTGCTTTGTTTAGTTTGTAAAGCACTTTGAAGTATTCAATTCAATTTGCATTTTGTTTTGTTTTGTTGATTAATTTTGTTGTTTTGTTCTGGTTTTTAAAATCACCTTTAATTTGTCTAATACTTTTACTATGTTTACTCCTCTGTCACATTGTCAATTAAATTGTTTTAGTTTTTTTTCATTTTGTTTTATTGCTTTGTTTAGTTTGTTTTTGAAAATGCCTTTAATATATCTTTACTCTTGTGTCACATTGTTAAGCGGTTAGTTCTTTATCTGTGTACTTCAGTTCAAAATGGTAAGGTAGGGTTCATTTTCTTATTTTCTCCTCCAACTTTGGAGGAAAATTGTCTGACATTCGTTGTTGTACCTTTTTTTTGTAAAGTGTGTTTGACTTTCTTTGCACGTTCGCTTTGTAAACACTGGGTTGGTACTTCCATCTATGTCACACTTGCGTGATTACATAATGTGTGAGGTTGAGCTAGTGCAAGACAGGCATTTGTGGTTAAAAATATGCCTTTTTTTTTTTTTTTTTTAGAAAATAATCAATAGTTTTGCTAGTTAAGACCCTTATTCTTCAGCTGGGATCGTGAAGAGTCATTTGAAGCTCGACTGAAACTGCAATTTGGACCTTAAATCCCCATTAAGGTCTACTATATACAGAAAAATCCTGGAATATTTTCCTCAAAAACCTTAATTTCTTTTAGACTGAAGAAAGGCATGAACATCTTGGATGACATAAATTATCAGGAAAGTTTTATTCTGGAAGTGAAGTAATCCTTCATATGCAAATATTTTCATTTAAAAAATGTCCACTTGTTTTTGACGGCTTTTTGGATTGAAGTTGACCTTGATGTTGATGATGATCCCACAAATGCTTTTACTTATTAAATACATAATCTATAGATAATTTAAGGGATTCTCAGTAGCTAAAAAAATTAAGTAGAATACATTGAAATATCTAATATTTGACTTTCAGCGCACCTCACAGTTCACAAAAATACTTCAGTGCATTGTCAAAAAGAATATTTGAAACACAATATAGCAACATATTCAGGGGTCAGCATTTCCTTTGAACAACATGAAATGCAACATATCTGCTGTTACATAGCCAGTGACGTTTAGAGTTGCTATGCATCATTAATAAAGGTACATGACACACAACTGAGCATCAACTGAAAATCATACCGATCAAAAGACTGTGGGGTTCCACCTCAAGTTCCATTCCTGGGACAGCTTAGTGTGACCCTGTCAATCAAACACACCTGGTCTGACAGTCCAGCTGTTCTCTGTTTCTATGGGAACAGTGGCTCTTGGTGAGGAGGCCGTGCTCTGAAACAGGTGAGAGTAGACATATTCACTGAGGGAAATCAGTCAGGCGTCTGTTAATCAACCAATCAAACAGTGAGTCTCACCTTGGCATCATCACCTTAAGTGAATATATTGATTAGGTGTACAATATTTAACAGTCTACCAATGGAATAATGAAAGAACTTCAGGTCTATAAAACAGACAGAAAGACAGATGGATAGTTCAGTTCAATCTGCTTAATAAAGAAGCAGTGAAGTAAGTCTGAATGTCAAGGGCAAAACTTGTGACTATGTAGGACTGTGTGTTTGCTTGTACGTGGCATAATAGGAAAAAATGGCTTTGGAGACTTTCAAGCTGCAGGGAAGCCAGTCTGTTAGAGGCTTCCACTTAACCCAAACAGATGTTCAGACGTCTCTGTGTGTGTTTGCGCGTATCTACATAATATGACCTCTGACAAAGTGCAAAAGCGTTTTGTGCTGACGCAGCTCCCTTGAAAGAGAATGTGTTGTTCCAGTTAAACCACGCCCCTATTTACAAATATGCTCAAACACACACCTCACCAAGCCTCTCTTTGTCTGTGAGCACACTCTCTCTTTGTGTTTGCTGAAGAATATGGAAGATAAATGTCAGTGATCCCTCATCCCCCTCCTCCATACGCATTGAGCTGTTGTGACAGCCTTTTAGTAGTGCTGCTATGGCTCCAATTCAATACTGAATGAATAAAAAGAAGATTTAACTGCTTTTTCGCTTTGTTTTTCTTGCTTTTTCTCACAGCGGGTCACCCATAGGACATGATAGCACCCAAATTGTTATTCCCCCACAGCAATTGCAGCTGCTGAAGTCTTTCAAGTTCTTATTGAAGTTGTGTTGAAATATTCCTCAATCAAAACCTGTTTTAAGCCTCAATAAACTACTGATGTGCAGTGAAGTTCAACTATATCCCCAAATCAGTTTGTGATAAATGAGTTTTTACCTTTGCCCGAGGAAAAATATTAAATAGAAAAATAATAAAATAAAATAAAATAAAATACCTATTTCTTAACAAATATGGTATAGAATATTGAAGTACAGCAAAAATAAATTAATAAATACAAAAACAAATAAATCAATGGACAGTAAACTTTTCAGATTGAATAAACTCTGTGGCCCGGTTTCACAGACAAGGCTTAAGCCTAGTCCTAGACTAAAATGTAAGTCTGAGCTGTTTGAACTGAAAGAAACTTGCACTGACTGATCCTAAAATATATCGGTGTCTTTGTTTTGTCTCAAGATGCACACCAGTAATGTTTTTTTTCTGAGGATGTTTATAAAAATTACTTAAATATCCTAATTGAACTATCTGCTAATCCTGGCTTAGTCTAAGCCCTGTCTGTGAAACCGGGCCTATATGTTTAATTTAATTAAGCCAAAATATTAAATGTCATGTATAAATATTTACTGAGTAATCCACTATTTTGTTGAGGTGGGTCAAAATGGCAATTTTGAGATTTAGAGTCAAATTGCAGGGGGTAAAAATGACTTAAGAAAGATGGCAGCATCATAATGTTATTTTTACACAGATTTTGGTAGGTCTGTTAGGAACATTTGTTGACTTTAGCAATCTTTGTTTCATTACGTGCCAATAATAACTATTCAAAGTGGGGAAACAGTACTTTTCTAGTTTTTCTCTAAAGTTTGCATATATATAACTCATATTAAATATGTCTTTAATGCCCTTTTAGATATTGGGTCAAACAAAAAAGTCTCTTCTGCTCACCAAGTCTACATTTATTTGATCCAAAGTACAGCAAAAACAGCAAAGTTTTGAAATATGTGTATTATTTAAAATAACTGTTTTCTATTTGAATATATTTTAAAATGTAAATTATTCCTGTGATTTCAAAGCTGAATTTGTAGCATCATTACTCCAGTCTCATGATCCTTCAGAAATCATTTTAATATTCTGATTTGCTGCCCAAAAAAACATTTTATTATTATTATGTTGAAAACAGCTCAGTAGTGTCACAATCTGGCTGAGTGGAGATGAAGCAGAGGAACCGGATTAAATGAATATAAACAGTTTATTTAAACAAAACACTGAAACTAAATACAAACAAACAAAAACCGGGAGCAAGCAATGAATGCATGTAACAATACATCGACGGACTCTGGGGAGTGAGCAGACACAGACTTTATACACAGAAACATGGGCGTGGTCACAAACAAGATAACTAGATGACGAGGGGGAAATACAAATATGGGCAAGACTAAACCAAAAGGACTAAACCAAAAGGGGGAGAACAAGGACTAAACCAAATGAACTAGAAACATGGGGGGGAAAAAACACTTGGAAAACATGACAGAACAGGACAAAACACAGACATATTCCTGACAAGTAGATTTTTTTCTTCAATGAATAGAAAGTTCAGAAAAACAGAATTCATCTGAAATAGAAATCTTTTGTTACATTATAAATGTCTTTATTATCACTTTTGATCAATTTAAAGTATCTTTGCAAAATCCCCCCAAAAATAAAAATCATACTGACTCCAAGCTTTTCATTAAATAGTGTATAATTTTACAAAAGCTTTTTATTTCAGCTAAATGCTGATCTTTGGGTTGTTCTATTCATTAAAGAATCCGGAAAGAAATGTACTCAACTGCTTTAAATATTGATAATAATACTAATAAAAATGTTTTTTGAACAGTAAATCAGCATATTACAATGATTTCGTAAGGATCATGTGACACTGAAGACTGGAGTAATGATGCTGAAAATGTAGGTTTAATAACAAAAATAAATTAAATTTTAAAATATATTTAAACAAAAAGCAGTTTTTTAAATAGTAAAAATTGCTTTTGCTGTATTTTGGATCAAATAAATGCAGGCTTGATACGCAGAACTTAAACTCAAAAATACTTTTGACTGGTAGTGTATGAGATTTAATGGAGAGCAAAGTGGGGTGTTTGGTCTAGTCTTCTACTTCTTGAGAAAAACATCTGAGTAATCACGTCTCTTCTATTGCATTTTCCTCCGGAATGGAACCAAAATATCAATACTGATATATCTGGGTCAGTATATCAATAATCATTGATATCAATACAATGTAACATAAACTATGCAATAAATATTTATTCCAAGACAGGCAACTGTCAATTATGCGCAACACATTTTAAAAACATTCAAAAATTTGGAATTAATTAAAAAATGTGTTTTATTTAGCACAAAACAACATTGTGGTACATTGTGGTATTCAAATACTTCCAAACATGCATTTGGACCTTCAAAAAAGCTAACATCGCTTCTGTTTGTTGTTTGGTAACTCAACAATTCTTTGACACTATGGAAAATAAGACTTGGATTGGATAAAACAGACCCATGTGACCTCATAAAAGCGGAAACAATCAGTTAGTGTTTCAGAAATCATAAAACTGCCTGTTTGGGTCATTTATAAATGATGACTCCCCCTGCCCCCAGAAACCGCCATTTCTGGCAGCTCTGTTGTCTCTGGAGTTAAGGTTAATAATAGCACTTGCACTGTGGAATTTGCAGCTGATGCTAACGATTGTAGAACCTTTTTGAAGGTTAATGATGCTTTGCATGCTCTCTTCATTTGTGGTGAAGCAACACAAACTGGGAAATATCAATATAGCCTAAATGTTCAGCACATAAAATCTGCCCTTAAAGCAAAGGTCAGAGAAACAGAGATGGTAAAAAATTCCTCGGAAATTCGTCAGTACGGCCAAGAATCGCTGGTGATATAAATCCAGATTTTCACCAGCCCACAGTATGGTTGAGAGACAGGGCAGTGGGTCATCGGGACTGCGGAGGTGTTACTGAAATAGGTCTATGAATAGTATGTTATATAGTTGGGTCGTGCAGGTAGTTTTTTTGTGAATTGGTAAAACACAAGATGAGGAGGTGGTGAGGAGAGGATTGAGGGATTTCAGCTGAGCTTCAGTGGGGCATGGGGTCGATTTCTCGGCAGGAGGAGGCAGTAATTGCTCGCGGGGCCTTAATGAGTCCGGCGGGCCTGAAGCACAGCTCTTCATCCAAGAGCCAGACAGGTGGTCTGCTCAGCCTAATAGGGAAGGGACTGGCCCCCGATGTGACATCAAACCCAGCCTCTCACACCTGCCATCCTGTGTGTGTGTGTGTGTGTGCGTGTGTCTGAGCATCAGAAAGCAAGAGGAAAAAGAGAGGTAAAACATTCAGTTCTTCAGTAATAACTCCCCGTCAAGTACCCTTTTTGGCAGCCTGACAACAGAGAACAGAATCTATATTCTGTCTGAACTGTCAATAGATACAATTTTATAAACTCGACGTAGTCAGCTGAGGTATCTGGCATCCGTCGTAGTCCCAATAAAATGATTTTAAACAGCTGAACATCATCATGCATTGTTCATCAACTTTTAATAGCTCCAAACAATGCTTCACCATCACATCATTAATGACTTTGTTCAACATACTGTATTTAACAGTCCCTGTGGCTTTGCAGCTTTACAACGCTCGAAATTTGAGCATAACTGATGTTGTTGGTGGTGCTCATTAACGGTGATCATCGTTAAGTAGGCAGGCTTTTCTCCAGTGAAATGTGCACCTCTACAGCTTTGCGGAGCAGTGGAAGTAGGGCATGACGGTAACAAATGTCACTAATGCATACTGACAGACACCAGAGTATTACTCAAAGCTCGTCATCACACAATACCAGAGGGACGGCCAATAGCAGAATCAAAACATCTACAAACACACATACATACACACGTGTAACAGTGTAATAACCGTGCATACTCGCTAGCATTTGTGCACTGGTCTTTATATATGGGTGAACTGTTATATAACCAGAAATGTAAAAAATAGGGAGTTAATTTAATACACTTAATAATATAAAAATTAGATAATTACGTCAAATAATACTTAAACATTTAAAGGCATAGCTCACCCAAAAATGAAAATTCTGTCATTGAGTACTCACCATTATGTCGTTCCAAACCCATAAGAACACAAACTAAAATATTTTTGATGAAATCTGAGAGCTTTCTGACCCTGCATAGATAGCAACACAACTAACATGCTCAAGGCCCATAAAAATAGTAAGAACGTTGTTACAATAGTCCATGTGACATCAGTGATACTTTTTTGAGATTACTTTTTTTTTGTAGGCAAAGAAAACAAAAATGAAGACTTTACTCAACATTTTTTTCACTCCCGAGTCGGTCTTCAACGCACTTTCACAAGAGTACCACGAACCACGAACTTCTGGGTTTGGAACGACACGGGGGTGAGTAAATAATGACAGAATTTTCATTTTTTGAAGAACTATTCCTTTAATAAAAATAAATTGGAAATGTTTTGTAGAAATAAATTTTCCAGAACTTGTGCTGTGATGTTTATACACCGTACATAAAAAAATTGGGGAGTTCATTTAATGTAATTGATTATATAATTATAACTCATTTAATTATGACTCATTTGATTAAAGGGGACATTGGATGCCCATTTTCCACAAGTTGGTATAATCCTTTAGGGTCTTCATGAAATGTCTACAACATACTTTGGTAAAAATTCTTAGTTGTGTAAAACAACACAATTTTTTACGTTGTCAAAAACAGCTCTGTTCATAGAGACTCGTTTTGGTGCATGGCTCTTTAAATGATAATGAGCTTTGCTCACCCCGCCCCTCTCTTTAGTTCTTTTGTGTCACTTTCACATCCAACTACAAAACACCTGCATTGCTTACGAGACATTGTTGTCACTACAGCTACTCGAGCGGGGGAAAAAAGGCGGACAGCGTACAACTGGTTGAGGCTGGAAATATGCTAATATAGGACAGTCTGTCAGCAGTCATGGGCGGGGCCTGAGCAGTATGATGTCATACTGCTCAAAAAATCAAAACGGCTTGGAGACTTTTTAGGTTTTTTGGGGATTAAAAAAAAGAGAAGTGAATGGATTTTTATTATTGTAGGGTTGTTGTGTCCACACACTGCTAAGACATTTATATGCACCATGTAAAAGTGAATTTTGCATCTGAAGGTCCCCTATAACAGTCAGTGTATCATAAAATCATGAAAAACCGTTTACTAACAAAACTATGCACATACAAGTGCTGCTATGGTAATTTAGTACACACAAATGGTTTAAAGGATCGCAATGCTACTCTACCTTTTGTCTAAATGTAGAGCTTCGCTTTGTGATCTTTCTAGCATAACGGACTGCCACAGGCTTGGTTGTTGCAGACACAGCCGTGGCGCTGCAGCACAGCGGTCTCAACGTGTCTAGGTGTGTGAGAATCTCTCTGCAGGTGTGCCGGGTTCGGCTTCGTCAGACCCAGCCGCCCCGTTCCCTCCGAGAGCCTGATCAACAGATGGCATCGCGGCTCTGCCCTACAGGAGTGGCCTTCTCTCTCCCCCGAAAACCCGGCACTTCACCCCGTCCAAACCCAGCCCCCCGCCGCACGGCTTAATTACTGCCGCCGCACTCTGCTCTGTTCTCCCAGAGAGCCGAATGGCCGGGAGAGGGTACGACGTTAGGGAGTGACTCAGCTTAGCTTGGAGCAGTTGCCGAGATGGTAGGGGGCTGAGGGGGGGGGCTGCAATCTGGAGAGGACTAGGGCGAGACTTTGCTCTCGCTGCGCAGAAGCGTTGCAGTTAAAGCTGAGGTAAACAAACAAAGCCACATGCGGAGAGAGACGTCTGTGAATGTGTGTGTGTGGTACACTGCGTGTTTACATACATTACAGCCTCTTTTTTACTTAATAGTTCACTGACGACTCTTTTCAAAGCCACAAACAGACCAAAAATGAGCCATTTTGGATGTGGATATGCTAGTTTAGCAGTGTGGTGGGAAACGAGAGGTGCCTGGAGCTCTAGGCAGAACAGATGGAGCGGCTGGAGCAGCAACCAGAGGCTCAAGGATGGGAGGAGTGCTGCAGCCTCTGCCAACCGAGTACCAGAGGACTACAGGATGGAGGTAGACCCCCATACAGTCTCCGTGCCAGAGTGCATCTGCATTTGATTACAAAAATGTGAACATTTGTGAGTTTGGTGATGGAATTCGTTCCTAAAAATCACTCACTTGCAGATGGCTTAATAATATGTGTGCGAATGAGAATGATTCTCTAATGAGCGTCTGGACGGGGCGTTTGATTGCTGCAGAGGCTCGTGTGTGTGTGTGTGTGTGTGTGTGTGTGTGTGACTGGGGAGGAGGGAGGGTCAGGCTAAATGAGCCACATTAATAACCTGTGTCAGCAGGTCTAAAGAGCAGAAGTGCTCTGGATGACCAGGGGAAGCAGGTGAGGGAGCAAACAGGGCCTCGCTGGTGTCACTCTTGCTATTTATGGGCGAGAGTTTAAGCGGAAATCTATGCGAAAAAGCGCATATTTAAACAATAAAACATTTAGGACAAAATGATCATATAAAATAACAGCCTGGGTGTATATTAATATTGATTCTGCGCTTGCTGAGTGTCTTCGTATCAACAAAGAGATTCTGCAAGAACACAATGGCTATTTAGGACGTAGTGGAGACAGTCTTTTTTGTGTGTGAATATGCTTTAAACAGCAACAACACTATAATCACTCAATTATGATTTAACTTTACAAGATTCAAAGTAAATAAGGTAAAGCAAATCTTAATGGAACATGATCTTTACTTAATATCCTAATGATTTTTGGCATAAAAGAAAAAACGAAAAAAAAATAATTTTGACTCATACAATATATTGTTGGCTATTACTACAAATATATCTGTACTATTTATGACTGGTTTTGTGGTCCAGGGTCACAAATAGCTGGCTTAAAATGAACCCAAAAGGTTTTTAAGAGGTTGGAAATAAAAAAATCAGACACATAATTACTAGAGGCATCAGCAATAATCAAAAGGTGAACATTTATTAATAAGCCATTTAAAAAAAAAAACTATTATTTATTCAACTTATAAATAAGTTTTATTAAACATTTATAAGCAAGAAATTAAACATTTTTAAGGTTAGGTTAAACATTTAACCCAACAGCTGGGTCAAAACAACCCAATCACTGGGTTTGTCCATATTTTACCCAGCGCTGGGTTGTTTTTTAGAGTAAGGGTGAACTACTGCTTTAAGTTTGGCTAACTGCACTAGAAAAACAAAAAGACTTTTACTTTACTTTTTCGCCATGTTCTACCATGTAAGATTGTGCCCTGAAAATTACTGATAGAAAATCTATCAAGAAGATGAGCTCTCCGAATGATGTTTGCACACTAATAAACATGAAAATGAACATGAAAATGAACATGAAAATGAACATGAAAATAGTAAACTGATTATACAAACTATTTGTGGTAATGTTGCCAGAAGGATTTCTGTCACGTGTGAGATAGAGGAGGTCTGGGTCCAAGTGCGGGGAATAGAATTTATTAAATAAACACAAATAAACAAACGAATAACAAACCAAAAGGACAACACGGCACAACACGACTAGAACAAATACAAAATAAACAGAACAGGGAACACGATCAAAAGCCAGGGATCCGGAACACAGAGACAGACTTACGAAGACAGCATACAGGAAAACAATGCAGACTCAACAGGGTAGTGGGAGAGTGGAGATTATAAAGACAATGGTGATTGTGAACAGCTGTGGATGTGATGAGTGCTGATGACAAAGACAGGTGATAACAATTAGGAAGTGCAGTGCAGGGAACAGCGACCTCAGGTGGCTGAGGGAAAACCCCACAGCCCAGATCGTGACAATTTCATAGAGTCTTTATTGTCACTCAGCTATTTGAAATATTAAATACACCTGCAATGAGTGTAACTTTCGAGCATGTAACTCTAGTTAGGAAAGGTCAGGAAATCTAAATAGATTTAAATGATTATTTAATGTACTTAATTGAATAAACAGCCTGTAGTCTGAAGTAATAGCAGAAGTGACCAACAAGCTCACCGATTCAGTAATCAACTAAAAACATTTTTTAAATCATCGAGATAGAACACCTACTGGGTTAAACAGTAAAAAAAAAAACAGACTATAAAGAGTCAAACTCAAGACTTACTTTAACTCAGTGGATGTTGTAAGACAGAAAGGTTACAAGTTCTGACCTCTCATCTTCCTTTGTGTCCATAAGGGAAGATTAACATACTGGTTAATTCTCGAAGAAGCCTGTGATGGTGATAATGATAAAGACAATGATGACAAAAACAATTATGAGCATGTGTTTCCATGTGAGCATGTGTGAGCAAGTGTTTTTTGGTAAATTTAGCACTGATGATTCACCGGGCGGATGTAACGCCCACCTCCATCTGCAGGGGTCCCCCTGTCCCGTTTGAGAGCCCATCTCAACTATTCTTATATATGTGTGTGAGTGTGTGGATGAAAGAAAGAATGTCCAAAATAAACACAAGAAAATAGAGCACAACCTATGGTGCTGCAGCCGAACACTTCAGTTAAACACCCCCCACTCCACACCTTCCGCTCTTTACAGCTCTTTCTGTAAGTGCTCTCTACATTACTGTGATTCAACACCTTCTAATAGCACTGTGGCATAGTTCCTGCAATTAAATTTGGAATATTTAAGGATTTGCAATAATTTGCTGTGGTATCAGTGAATATGCATGTATGTTCAAATAATCAAGCACCACAATATTATTAATGTTATTATAACTTAAAAATTTGTTGATTATAATGGGAGCAATCCTATTTTATTTTGCATTTTGACTCCTAAATGAGTCAAATTTTTTTTTTTAAATCTAAATATGGTGAGGGATGGCACAAAGTAAATTTCCACCTTTCTTTGGTGGAAATATGAGAAATGGATCCAGGGAAATGGACCAACACCCTCACAGGGGTTGGCAAAGGGGTAGGGGTGTGCCCTCCTAAGTTTCCGTCTCTCTGATCACTACATGAAGGAAAGGCTTTTAGAAATCCACTGTCGGAGTAAGTGGAGGGGATGGACTCAGAGCTCCCCTCGATACCCATCTTTGATGTGTAGTCCACCTGTGCACACACAGCTGTTTAGTGGAAGAGGAACATGATGTTGAGCTCTGTGCGGATCAACACCTGTGTTTTCTGATTTATGGGACACAACAGTTTGATGTTTGGAGGGCCAAGAGAACCTGGGGTATAAATATACACAGAGTGAAGTGAGCCAGAATATAGATGCATTAAACACACACACACACACACACACACACACACACACAGAAGGCCATGCAAGAATCTGAATTAAGAACTAAAGGGCGTTCTGATGAGAAGAGGGTCAAGGTGCTGAGTGGCTCTGGAAGCACAGATCCCTCAGATGTTTAGAAGCTGAATGAATCTTAGTCACTCTCCTGCATCCATTCTGCTAATTAGCCCGAGGCTATAGCAGCTCACACACTATGTGATCTTCATCTAGAGATGCCGTAGAGGTCAGAATGGGTGGTATGGCTGGGAATCATTTGCATTCTATGCAAGTGTACGTGTCTGAAAGACAGAGCATTGAATAGACAGAGGAATGCTGAATGAAAAAGTGGGTGTGTTCTTATAAACTCACATAATGGAATAATTCAACCTAAAAATTAAAATTGTCATGATTTATTCACCAGCATGTTGTTCCCAACAAACTACAAACTGACTTAAAAAAACTAAATTCAAGCACTGAGTACCGATAAATTCAAACTTTTAAAAAGCACCATAAAAGTGCTTTAACTAACCAATGTGCAATTTTATACAATAGCTTTGTTTGACAAACAGACCAATATTTTCAGTTAAAGTCTGTGTAAAGGCAATTGTTTCTGAACACATTATAAATGTAAGAAATGTATTGCTGAAAACACATTACAAAGACTGTAAACTAGCTGTAGTACTGAATTGTAGAGTTATACTGTAACAGTTTGTCACCATTTCTGTGTTTAGGATTTTTTGGACGGGCCAGAAATCATACCTCGACTACGCGGTGGAGCAACTGAGCTTCTACAGCGCACTAGCATCTGCGGTTTGCCCCGCTCAAATGCGAGTTACTGTCACTACCATTAGTTACTACAGCCAACAGTTTGCTAGCTAGCTATGCCTTTTTTTGTGGTGTGACAAACTCAGAAAACCCATTTAATACTGCTTTACACAGACTTTAATGGTAGACAATGTAACAAGTTGGATATTGATCGATACCTTGAATCGTTTTGGATTCTGTTCATAGAATCGGTCTGGGGTGCGATTCTCAAAAGCATTGTTAGCTATGGTCGCAAGTTTTGTTGTTGGCAACATAGTTTAACGATTTGGTATTTTCCTGAAATCAAAGTTGGTTGGAACTACATATTTCAATCTGTGGTTAGAAGCAAGTATCTTGTAAGTTTAACATGTTATCAGAAATGTTCTTGAGCTAAATGAGCAAATTGACAAGCAGTACAGTTTAAAATACCAGTCAAAAGTTTTTTCATGTGTTTTTTTTTTTAAGAAGTCTCTTCTGCTCACCGAAGTACAGGATAAATTGTAAAATTTTGAAATATTGTTACTATTTAAAATAGCTGTTTTCTATTTGAATATATTTTAAAATTTCATTTATTCCTGTGATCAAAGGTACATTTTCAGCAACATTACTCCAGTCTTCAGTGTCACATTATCCTTCAGAACTCGTTCTAAATTGCTAATGTGCTGGTTTTTTTTAAAATCATTATTTAAAACAGTTGAGTATTTTTTTCAGGATTCTCTGATGAATAGAAAGATCCAAAGATCAGCATTTATCTGAAATAAAAAGCTTCTGTAACATCATACCTTTCAAAAGCTTGGAGTCAGTATAATTTTTTTTATTTGTATTTTTTTGCTTTATTGATCAATAGACATTTATAATGTTAAAAAAGATTTCTATTTCAGATAGATGAAATAAAGAAACCTGAAAAATTCTACTCAGATGTTTATAAAATAATAATAATAAAAATGTGTTTTTGAGCAGCAAATCAGAACATTAGAATGATTTCTGAAGGATCATGTGACTGGATTAATGATGCTAAAAATTCAGCTGTAAAATCAAAGGAATACATTACTTTTTTAATATATACAAATAGGAAACAGTTATTTTAAATAGTAAAAATATTTTAAAATGTTACTGTTTTTGTTATACTTTAGATCAAATAAATGCAGGCTAGGTGAGTAAAAGAGACTTCTTTAAAAACATTAAAAATCTTACTGTTCAAAAACTTTCTCTTTCATTCTCTGTATATACACATTTAATTTTTCAACATTTAAATTGTCAAGAGAATGAAATTGCCATATCTGAAGCATGTTAGAACTTGTAAAAGGGAATCTTTGCTTCAGTCAAACAACTGTAAATATAGCAAAACAACAGAGAATAAAAATAGCAATCCTCAGGTGACATGTTTGTTATTACAGCAATAATGTGACATTAATTTGATCTGAAACTCATTAATTAGCAGAAGTTATTACTCCACCACCTGTGTGAAATCGTTAATGGCAGTTCTACATTGCACTGTTGAACCAATGTGGACGAAAATGCGACAAAGTTAGTATGGTTTCAGGAAATGATGGTAGTTAAGCAATGAGTTGAATGATTCATAAACAAATCAGAATCAGATTCTCAAGATTATCTGTGGAAACAACCTAATTTTGGGACTTTCTCACAGAAAGTTATTGTATGGCTTCAGCAGATTCAAATATGATCACATTTATGATACTTTTATGGTGTTTTCGCATTGTTTTTGTAATTGATAGCCTCAGACCTCATTCACTGTAAATTTTTGAAAAAGTGCGACAGCACAATTCTTCAAAATTTGCGTTCCACAAAAGAAAGAAAAGCCATTCAGGTTTGAAACAACATGAAAGTGTCACAAGGAGAGTCAGAGACGTGCGGATCCAATTGCAGCATTTATTGAGAATAGTCAACAGGCAGGAATAATCACCAGGAAAACAGGAACAACGTAGGAAATCCAGGAAACAGTTCGATACACAGGCAATGGTCGCAATGGCAGGTAGCAGGAATCGTCAACGGGGTACACAGTCCAGAGTCATACACAGAGAAACCAACACAAGGGAAAACGCTCGGAATTACGACCATAGGGAACGGTAAGACTTCGCAAGGTGGCTGTGTGTGTGAGTGGCTTAAATGCAGACAGTGTGATGAGGTGCAGCTGTGAGCTGTAATCAGTAAAGTGAGAGCAGGTGAATGCAGTGATTAGAGCAGTGGCTTGTGGGGAATGAAGTCCATGAAGTGTGGTGCAAGAGTACATGAAGACAGGATAGACCAGATACATGACAGAGCCCCTCCCCAAGGAGCGGCTTCCAGACGCTCTAACCACCTAATGAAACCCGGAGGGTGGTGGAGCGGAGGCGGAACAGGGGGAGGGATGGAGGGCCAGGTCCATGTGGGGGTAATGGAGCTATGAACTGCGGCGGAGCCGACGGAGGGAGAAGCCATGGCGGAGGAAGGGTTGGCTCCTGCATGGGGCCGACCGACGGAGGTGGAGTCGGTGGAGCCCGAGGCGGAACCGGAGAGTCGATGGTCCTGGGCGACACAGAGGATCCGGAGGGCCAAGGCGGAACCCAAGGCTCTGGCGACCCCGGCAGAGATGGAGGTCCGGAGGTACGCAGCGGAGCCGGAGTGACAGAGGATCGAGGCTGTGCCCACGGGAGGGAGGAGGTCCACAGAGCCGGCAGGACGGAGTGACGAGGCGCAGCCGGAGGAGTAGAGTCCAGAGGCGAAGGTGGGGCGACGACTGACCGGGGCGGAGCCGGAGAGACGATGGAGCCCGGAGGAGCTGGTGGGCCGACGGCCGACAATGGAGACGAGGGAGTACAGAGCCGGGGTGGAGCCGCAGGGTCGGAGGGCCGAGGTGGAATCCAGGACTCTGAGACTGGAGGTGATGGTGAGGGATCCTTCAGTCTGGACACCGATGGAGACTGGCAGTCCCACGGCAAGTCCTCTGCACCGAAGGTGGGATGTGGGTGAGCAGAGGGACTGTCAGGAGACAGAGGTGGCGGGACTGGAGCAGCAGGGAGGGTGGGTGGGAACAGTCCATGCATGAGCTCCGTGACCAGAACCGGGCAGACAGGAATCTCAGGACGACTGGATGGAACCAGCGGAGGCTCTGGAAGAGGCTCACTCATTTGCAGAGCAAAGTCAATGTACGTTTGTAAAGTCCAGCCAGGTTCGAACATGGGCATGAGTGAAGCTAATGGCTCTAAGAGTCCTCCCCGAAAGAAAATCATCAGGCACTGCTCATCCATCGTAGACCGTTTAGGCAATTCAATGAAGGCCATAGCATAATCCTCAATTGTCCGCTCACCCTGCTTGAGAAGCATGATCTGTACCGTGGAGTTCGTGCTGGAACCGGATGACATCATACTCGCTGCTGGATCCTTGTAATGGCGAAGTCTTCTGTAACAGGGAGTCAGACTGAGACGTTCGGATCCATTTGCAGCATTTATTGAGAATAGTCAACAGGCAGGAATAATCACCAGGAAAACAGGAACAATGTAGGAAATCCAGGAAACAGTTCGATACACAGGCAATGGTCGCAATGGCAGGTAGCAGGAATCGTCAACGGGGTACACAGTCCAGAGTCATACACAGAGAAACCAACACAAGGGAAAACGCTCGGAATTACGACCATAGGGAACGGTAAGACTTCGCAAGGTGGCTGTGTGTGTGAGTAGCTTAAATGCAGACAGTGTGATGAGGTGCAGCTGTGAGCAGTAATCAGTAAAGTGAGAGCAGGTGAATGCAGTGATTAGAGCAGTGGCTTGTGGGGAATGAAGTCCATGAAGTGTGGTGCAAGAGTACATGAAGACAGGATAGACCAGATACATGACAGAAAGTGAGTAAATCAATTTTTAGGGAAACTATTCTTTTAACCAACTTATTGCCATTTTTTCCTCTTCATAAACTGCACTCCTGAATCGGCTTCTCTTGACAGCCCATGAGATTTCCTATTCTCCCTGACGTAAGTTCCGTCGATCTAAAGAAATGAAATACAGACCTCGCTAAACATCTCAGCTACCGATATCAACTGTACAGCATTACAAAGAGAGAGAAGGAGAGGGAAGAAGATGAGAAGATAAATGAAAGACAAATGAAAGCGGGAAAGAGCGTGTGAGAGAGCAATAAAAAGCCTGAAGCAGTCGCGTTCTTACATTCATGTGCCATGAATGACAGCTATTTGTAGTAGATAATATCCTCAGGCAGGCTAAAACCCAGAAGTACATAAAACAAACAGCAAAATGATGTGTTTATGTCCCTTTCAGCAGCAATATCTATCTGAATATCCTACAAAGGCCACTGTATTCCACTCTGAAGATAAGATATAGATTGAAATAGCAAAGAATAGAGAATCAACACAGACTCGCTACTTTAAAATGATCTTCCAAGCATGCATTCATTTTATAGTATACATACACAGAATCCCGTCTCATCTGACTCACTCACAATAACACGCTAGCTTACACACATACACACAACCTGATAAGATAATAAAAGCAGTCTTTGGGCCATATGGCGTCTGCCACTATTCACTGCATCTTTCTTAACGTGGTGAACGGGAGCGCCAAAATAACTGCATACGCCAATCACACACTCATTTTCCTAATAGTTAATGGCGTCGTTTGTGAACAACAGACTGTCTGTTTATTACAGCTACATTATGAAGTTAGCTATCTTGAGGTGTGGGAAGAGGAGGGCACTGGGGAGAGGTCTGTCACGGTGTACGTGATAGATCCAGTGCTGCAGTCCAGCACACCTGTTTATGTGAGCGGGGGGGCCTAGAGAGGGATGGAGTTTTCCGGAGCTCGGAAGAGTCTGTCTAGCATTTGACATGATGCATTCATCAGGCCAGGACCGAGCTGGATCAAAACTCGAAAACTCCCAAAGACAGGATCGTTGCACCAACATTATGGGGCATTTTACCCAAAAATGAAAGTTCTGTCATAATTTACTCACCGTCATGTCTTTCAAACCTGTATGACTTTTTTTTCTCTCCGGTGGAACACGATATAAGAAACAACACTGAAACCCATTAACACATTAACATCTTCATTTATGCTCTGTGGAAGAATGAACATCATACAGTTTTGGAAAGACATGAAGGTCTATAGATAAGTCTATAGGTTGAATATTGTGTTCAATATTTATGAGAAGCCTGTAGTTGATGTTTTTTCATTCATATCTAATCCATCCTATTCTATCCCTTTATACTCATAACTCTATTTTTCCAGCGTATAAGGGTGATATATTGACATCAACTCAACAATGAGGGTGATATATTGACATCAGAAGACCCATCCCCCCTCACCCTGTGGCACACCGCACCAAACCTTGTCTTTCTTCTCAATATGTTCTTTTCCAGTGGCTATCATGGTCTTTAATAAATGGCTTTAATTTAAAGAAGAGACCTTGAAGTCTGAGTGTGTGTGTGTGTGTGTGTGTGTGTGTGTGTGTGTGTGTGTGTGTGTGTGAGTGAGTGTGTGTGCATACTGTAGCTCACTTTCTTTATATCCTTTATCTCTCTTTAAGGTGGTCTGTTCTTAAAAGAGATCTATGCACTTCCGTCATCACTCAAATACTCTTATATACATGCATAAAAGAAAACACATGTCGCTCCACACTAACTGTACAGCTTAAAATACTGCTTTTTCTGAGTTTGCAAAATGACCTTGTAAAACTATTCACAATACCATACTGATAAATCCATTTCACACCTTCTAAAGACTCTAAAGCTATAAAGTATGTATGTACAGAGCATATAGTATAACTGATTGAAAATACACAATGTATTGTTTTGTGGGCAACTCATGATACAGGACTCTTATCTGTTGAAAAAAACTGCATATGCTGGTAAGGTATGTCTTGAAGCATGGCAGCTGGTTTGAGTTGGTTTAAGCTGGTTCTTAGTTGGTCATGAGCTGGTTTAAGCTGGTAGGGGAGATAATTGCACATGACTATTTTAAACCAGCTCATGGCCAACTAAGGACCAGCTTAAATCAGCTCATAACCAACTAAGAACTATCTTAAACCAGCCCATAACCAGTTCATGACCAGCTCAGGACCATCTTATAACCAGCTCACAACCAGCCTAAACCAGCACACGACCAACTAAGGACTAGCTTGAACTAGTTTAAATCAGTTTATAACCAGCTCAGGACCATCTTAAACCAGCTCATGACCAACTAAGGACCAGCTTAAACCAGCTCATAACTAGTTTATAAAACAAGCTCAGGACCAGTTTAAACCAGCTCATGAGCAACTAAGGACCAGCTTTTAACCAGCTCATAACCATTTTATAACCAGCTCAGGACCAGCCTAAACCAGCTCATGACCAACTAAGAACCATCTTAAACCAGCTCATAAACAGGTCAGGACCATCTTATAACCAGCTCACAACCAGTTTGAACCAGTTCAAACCAGTTTATAACCAGCTCATGACATCTTAAACAAGCTCATGACCAACTAATGACCAGCTTAAACCAGCTCATAACTAGTTTATAAAACAAGCTCAGGACCAGTTTAACCAGCTCATGACCAATTAAGGACCAGCTTAAACCAGCTTTTAACCAGCTCATAACCAGCTTATTACTAGCTCAGGACCATCTTAAACCAACTCATGACCAACTAAGGACCAACTTAAACCAGCTTAAAACCAGCTCAGGGCCAGCTTAAACCAGCTCATGATTAACTAAGGACCATCTTAAACCAGCTCATAACCAACTTAAAAAAACAAACTCAGGACTAGTTTAAACCAGCTTTAAACCAGCTCAGGACCAGCTTAAACCAGCTCATGATCAACAAAGGACCAACTTAAACCAGCTTTTAACCAGCTTAAACCATCTTATAACCAGCTTATAACCAGACCAGAAACAGCTTAAACCGGCTCATGACCAGCTGAAACCAGCTCATAACCAGCTTATAACCAGCCCAGAAACAGCTTAAACCAGCTCATGACCAGCTAAAACCAGCTCATAACCAGCTTATAACCAACCCAGAAACAGCTTAAACCAGCTCATGACCAGCTAAAACCAGCTCATAACCAGCTTATAACCAGCCCAGAAACAGCTTAAACCAGCTCATAAACAGCTTATAACGATCTCTGGACCATCTTAAACCAGCTCATAATCAGCTCAGGACCAGTTTAAACCAGCTCAAGACTAACTAAGGACCATCTTTTACCAGCTTATAACCATCTTAAAAAAACAAGTTCAGGGCCACCTTAAACCAGCTCATGATCAACTAAGGACCAGATTAAAATAGCATATAACCAGCTCAGGACCAGCTTAAACCAGCTCATGACCAACTACGGACCAGCTTAAACCAGATCATAACCATCATATAACCAGCTCAGGACCATCTTAAACCAGCTCAGGACCAGCTTAAACCAGCTCATGACCAACTAAGATCCAGCTTAAAGCAGCTCAAACCAGCTGCCATGCTTCAAAACATACCTAACCGGCATATTCTGGATCTTTCAACAGGATAACTAGACTTGGAATTCTGTACTTAAATATAATTGCAAACTTAAACATAACATGAGAAATACAAGTTACATGTTGGTTTTTCAATTGATTTTCTTACATAACTCCAGTCCTGGATGGCCAGTGTCCTACTGATTTAAGACCAAACCCAATTTAACCCACCTGTACATAATTTACAAGAAATCTTAAACAACTTGAGTAGCTTGTTCAGGTGTTCTTGGTTGAAGACACTGGCCTTCCAGAACCAGAACTGAAGAGCCCTGAAATATGGCATCTCTCACATGTCTCACATGTGAACGTCAGAGATTTTAAAATTCAACCACTTTTAAATGAATTCTTCTAAAAGAAAAGTTATTTGAGCAATGCAATCCACATTCATTCAAAGATGCTTCATGTCAATAACTGTCTCAGTTGAATCTCAGTCTTAAGGAGAAACATGCCAACAACTGCCAACAAGTCTCCTGAGCTGTAACAGAGTAACAGATAAGCAATAAACATTCTTCTGGGGCATGTATTTGTAAGTTACTTTAGTAAGGAAGAATGTAAATGTAAATGCATATGCAAATAGAACACTGCAATATTGTCATTCAATATTAATGTTGTATAATACGATTCTAAATTAAACTAGACCTTGCTGTACATACTATAGCAGACTCTTTGTTAAACTCTGACATATATCAAATCCACTTTACAAATGCCTGTATAAGTGAACGCAATGCATGGCCTTCAGAGGTGGCAGTATTTTATCTGTGTTGGGGTGACAGGGAGTTTTAATTGACAAGGCTGAAGTGTTTCAGCCCCACTGGAGCACAAACAATAACCACAATAAAGACAGAGTGAGCCATAAAGAAAGGCCTTGTTTTCTTTGATCATTCTATTCCCTGGGTGTGTAGGCAACACTGTGCAATAATGCAATAACTTAGATCTCACAAACGCACAGACACACACACCTGTGTCTGTATTGTTGAATGACACATGGAAAAATATTCATGTCTCTCTTAATAAAAAGAGAAAAAAAAGGCAGATACACTGAGGATTTTGAAACATCCGCCTAAATGTGGATATTTTACCTCAGCGTACATTACCATGTACATCTTATGCAGATGAAGCACGAACTGAAGTTTTTCTCCCAAATACGGACGTGTATTGAGGGCACGGTGGACAAGGTCAGAGCTCTTTTCACGTTGTGTGTGTGAGTGGGTTGTGTGTGGGTGTGTGCTATTCTACTGGTCTGGGTGTGAAAAGACCTGACTATACAAAACTGCAGGCACTCCAAGGACGTATAAAGAAAACCTTTTATATAAATTTTCCATTGACATTTCTGTTTGATCTTCATGCACAAAAATGAGAGGAAAGTTTGACGAGGCAAAACTTGAACAAACGGTAGGTAGTCTTATAGTGTACAACACATACCTATAGCTGTAGATTTTTTTTAACATTGTGAGCTACAGTATATATATTTGAACATCCAATAGTATACATGTATATGTGAGTAATTTATAGGTGTATATGCACGTGTTTTATGTATGTATTGATAAGCGAAGTTTGACTTAAATCCTATGTGGCGCCTCATAGGAAACAACTTGGCATTCAAGGTTGGATTAAACAACTATTTAATACCCACAACCTTTGTTACAAAGCATGAAAAAATGCAGTGAATGTGAACAAAAATAATTAAGAAATCAAATTCTATGCTGGGTCAAAATCTCCCACAAATGCATACAAAACAACAAAAGAGACGCCTCTTCCTTCACGTCACATTTCACACTTTAATAACAACTTCCTTTCCTTCCCGAAGATTTTCTCTGTTTCCCACTTTTTGTCCCTTAAAAAAGCTTCCCACACTTTTCAAACACACCTCTCTCTTTAAATGTCTGCCAGCATTTCTTCTATCAAGTCCACCCAAACCTAACAAAAAGCCCACACACTCTCCTTCTAAGGGGCCGGGCTGCTTCTCTTTTTCTGATTCGACCCCATTACTTCACGCTTTTCTTCAGGTTTGATGCCAAACTAACGCTTACAGCGCAATAACAACAGAGTTTCCTGCATCTGACAACAGAAAAGCCGCAAACACGCAGAAACAGCCAAGGGAACAACAGACAGATCCGCATTATTAATATTTTACTAATATGACAGTAGAGCGTGATGTGAAGGCATCACTTTTAATGAGAACAGACAAAAGCATGTGTACAGAACAAAGAGTCGCGAATGTCGGAGACAAAGGTTTTAGCTTGAGGTATGTGTGTGTACGGAGATGATACAGAAATACAAAGAAATGACATAGCCCAAAGCTGACATAGTAGGGTAATTTGTAAGATCACAGACCCTCAGGGGTGAATTCACTAAAACAGCTGTGCCACTTTTGCATGTGGTTTTTCAGCTCAACATAGCACCAGCGCAACATGGAGAATTACACTATTCAGTTCTTTTCAGGTGTGATTGCTTCATTACTTGATTCTTTTAGCACCATTTTGCACCATTCACCTGGTGTGTTTTCTCTCTTAGTGTAGACTGTTTAGGATCCACATAAAAACAACAGTTTGTTTTGAAGCAAACTCTGGAACCGTTAAAGTGACAAACATAAATAATTGGATTCTGCTTGTAATGTATGAATTCAATTCACTAAAAAAAAAACATGTGCTCAGATTTGTAAGTGTCATTCGTTTAGGATTCGGATTACACTAGTTGTGGTGTATGTGTTCGATTCGTTACATAGAACTGATTCGTAAGCGTCATTCGTTCACGATTCGGCTCACACAGGTTGTGATGTATGTTTTTGATTCGCTTAAAAGAACTGATTCGTTAAGTGTCATTTGTTCAGTATTCGGTTCACATTGGTTGTGACATATGTGCTTGATTTGCTAAAAAAGAACAGATTCGTAAGTGTCTTTTGTTCAGGATTCAGCTTACATTAGTTGGGACGTATGTGTTTGATTCGCTAAAAAGAACTTATTCATAAGTGTCATTAGTTTAGGATTTGGATCTCACTGGTTGTGACGTATGTGTTCGTTTCGCTAACAGAAACTGATTCGTAAGTGTAATTCGGTCAGGATTCAGCTCACACTGGTTGTGACATGTGTTTGATTCACTTAAAAGAACTGATTCATAAGTGTAATTCATTCAGGATTCAGCTTACACTGGTTGTGATGCATGTGTTTCATTTAGCTAAAAAGAACTGATTCGTAAGTGTCATTTATTAAGGATTCGGTTCACACTGGTAAGTGATGCATGTGTTTCGTTTAGCTAAAAAGAACTGATTCGTAAGTTTTATTGATTCAGGATTCGGCTCACACTGGTTGATTTGCTAAAAAGAACGGATTCACATGTGTCATTCGTTCAGGATTCAGCTTAGACCAGGGGTTCTCAACCTTTTTTAGGCCGGCCCCCCCCTCCTGCTCCGGTCAATTTTGCAAGGCCCCCCATACCTGATATTTCCTCTAAAGATGTTTATTTTTAAACCTGTTTTATTAACCAAAACATTTGTTTTGCCTTTTTATTCTTCTACTGCATGTTATAAAAAAATCTAAATTCAAACTAACTTTAAATTAAAGCTATACTTTTGATTTTAAAAGAAAACCCTCTGCTCAGTTCTAACTTTTTATATATTTTTTTCAGGAGCTTATATTTAAAGCTCCTGAAATCTTTAATTCAGACATTCTTTACAACTTCAGATTACTTTTTCTTAAGTAAGTGCACCTGCCATTTAAACTGGACTAACTGAATATCTACTGTTGTATCCGTTAAAAATAAACATACAAATGAAAAATACAGCAAATACATTTTAAGTCTGTTTATGCTGGTGCTCATATGTGCAAAAACACCACTGACCCTCACAAGATCCTCCTCTATGGGTGAACATCTATTATAAAACACTCACAGGACATTCATTTTGACAACTATACAAATATTTTGAAATTTCACGCAAAAATGTGGATCTATGGATCAGAGCCCCGAAGGCATGAATAGTTTGTGAGTCAATAGCGGACTTTTGCGTGCCTAATGTACGACTCCGATATACAAGAGTGTCATACACTAGGGACGCGCAAGTTCGTTACTATAACTCTGATCGTCTTTACCTCTACATTAGTGCGACGGTTTGTTTCATGCAGCCAAGAGATGAAGTAATGACCTGCACTCCCTGGGGGGGTATAGGTTACTTTTGCGGGAGGAAGTGGGACAAAATATGAATGTCGCGGACGGGAGCGGGACGAAAAAACATATATTTCTGCAGGAGCGGGACGAAATAACATGTATTTCTGCGGGACAGAAACTTGCGGGAGCGGGACTAAATAATATGTCCCTTGCAGGTCTCTAAAATGAAGTTTCGTGCAGCGGTTGAAAGTTTTGAGCTGCCATTCTGTCTGAAAGCAATCAATCACAGAACACGAGAGAGACCGTGCTTTGATCATTTTCATTTAAAACATTAATAATGAAATTAAACAATTTTAGGATAATATTTAAATGAATTTTAAGCTATCTCGCGGCACCATGGAGGCCCACCGGTTTAGAATATCTGTTCTACATGAAACGTAAAACGCAATAAAATACACCCAGTATCCAAATAATGCCTTGTCTGTTTTTTCTCGAAAACAATTTGCGCCTGCGCCCCCCTTCCGATCTCTCTGGGCCCCCCCTGTTGAGAACCACTGGCTTAGACTGATTCGTAAGTGTTATTCAATTAGGATTCGGCTCACAGTGGTTGTAATACTGATTCATAAATGTCATTCATTCAGGAGTCGGCTCACACTGGTTATGATACTGATTAATAAGTGTAATTCAGGATTCAGTTTACACTAGTTGTGAGGCATGTGTTCAATTTGTTAAAAAGAACTGATGCGCATGTGTCCTTCATTGAGGATTCGAATCACAGTGGTTGTGATGCATGTGCTCATTTCACTAAAAGAACTGACTACTAAACGTAATTCATTCAGGATTCGGCTCACACTGGTTGTGACATATGTGTTCGATACGCTAAAAAGAACTGATTCGAAAGGGTCATTCGTTCAGGATTCGTCTCACAATGGTTGTGACGTATGTGCTTGATTTGCCAAAAAAGAACAGATTCATAAAGTGTCATTCATTCAGGATTCGGATCACACTGGTTGTGATGCATGTGTTTCGATTCACTAAAAAGAACTGATTCGTAAGTGTCATTTATTAGGGATTCGGCTCACACTGGTTCTGATGCATGTGTTTCGATTCGCTAAAAAGAACTGATTCGTAAGTGTCATTTATTAGGGATTCGGATCACACTGGTTGTGATGCATGTGTTTCGATTCACTAAAAAGAACTGATTCGTAAGTGTCATTTATTAGGGATTCGGCTCACACTGGTTCTGATGCATGTGTTTCGATTCGCTAAAAAGAACTGATTCGTAAGTGTCATTTATTAGGGATTCGGCTCACACTGGTTCTGATGCATGTGTTTCGATTCGCTAAAAATAACTGATTCGTAAGTGTCATTTATTAGGGATTCGGCTCACACTGGTTCTGATGCATGTGTTTCGATTCACTAAAAAGAACTGATTCGTAAGTGTTATTGATTCAGGATTCAGCTCACACTGGTTGTGAGGCATGTGTTCGATTTGCTAAAAAGAACTGATTCACATGTGTCATTCGTTCAGGATTCAGCTTAGACTGTGTCCGATTCGTTAAAAATAACAAATTTTTAAGTGTTATTCGTTCAGGATTCAACTCACAGTTGTGATACTGATTCATAAGTGTCATTCCTTCAGGATTCGGCTCACACCGGTTGTGACGCATGTGTTAGATTCATTAAAAATAACTGATTTATAAGTGTCATTAATTTAAGATTTGGCTTTACTAAAAATAACTGATTCATAATTGCCATTCTTTCAGGATTCAGATCACACTATGATGTATGTGTTCCAATCGCTAAAAAAAACAGATTCATAAGTGTTATTCAGGATTCAGCTTACACTGATTTTGATGCATGTTTCGATTCGCTAAAAAGAACTGATTCGTAAGTGTAATTCGTTCAGGATTCGGCTCACACTGGTTGTTATGCATGTTTTTGATTAGCTTAAAATAACTGATTCATAGGTGTCATTTGTTCAGGATTCGGCTTCGCTAAAAAAAACTGATCCATAATTATTATTCTTTCAGGATTCGGATCACACTATGATGTATGTGTTCCATTCGTTAAAAAGAACTGATTCAAAAGTGTCATTCATTCAGGATTCAGCTCACACTGATTTTGAAGCACATTTCGATTCGCTAAAAAGAACTGATTCGTAAGTTTAATTCGTTCAGAATTTGGCTCACTCTGGTTGTGATGCATGTGTTTCGATTCGCTAAAAAGAACTCGTTCGTAAGTGTTATTCGTTCAGGATTCGACTCACACTGGTTGGGATGTATATGTTTGATTCAATAAAAATAACTAATAACAGTGCAGAAATCGGATTACACTGGTCGCGCTAAATGTGACTGATTCACTTAAAAAAAAAAAAAAAAAAAAACATAGTCCATATTGCTTAGTTCACTAACTGGACTACTTCGGTTGCATCAGGACAGATTAGCATTTATGCTACAAATGAAGTGTGGTCATATGCATTTTTGACACCTTTCAAATTTGACTGAACATTTCAGATACTGGTAACATCTGTACCTGTATAAAAAGTGGGCCTCTCTTACTGCACACGCAACTTTACACACTTACACACACCTCTGCTGCCCTTAAATCAACTTGGTGTTCTTTCTGTGCCAGTCTGTGGGTGTGAGATGTGCAGACTAGGCTAGTACAGAGCACACATTTGAGGAGCAACACAAGGCACAAATTAGACTCCATATCTCTCCTAAATGTCAGTGTAGAGCGTGGCACGGGCTGGCTTATCCACGACTCCACTGGGGCCATGTGTAGACAGGGCTTGCCTGATTCAGTGGCCTCTCCCCTCCAACACCAGCAGCCTAATTAGGCCAACAACATGAGGCTGTCTCTGTGTCCCAGCCCGTAGCTCTTGCTCTCTCAGCGAACGCTTATCAGGTGGGCTCTGTCCAAACTAAATGACAAAACATGCCGCTTTAGTTAGTGAGAAGAAATGTACTCACCCTGGAGAACTGTTCTTCACACACACATAACTTTATACACACATCCTGACACACAAAGCACAAACACTATGAAAAGTGAAAATGTGCAGTTGTTAACTACTTCTACTTGATCTGATCCATAAAAGATGGAAGCTCGTTTCCACCACTGAATAAAAAATAAAAAAGATAATTGTGACTTTTCATCTCGCAATTACTCTCACAATGACTTTCTCAGAATTGCATAATACAAACTTACAGTTCTGACTTTTTTTTCTCAGAAATGCATGATACAAACTCACAATTGTGAGTTATAAAGTCAGAACTGCGAGATATAAACTCGAATTTGTGAGAAAAAGTAAAAATTGAAAGATAAAAACTTTCAATTTTGCTTTCTCACAAATGCAAGTTCGTATTTTGCAATTCTGACTTTCTCAGAATTGCATAATACAAACTCGCTATTCAGACTTTTTTCAAAGAATTGCACTATATAAACTCACAATTGTGAGTTATAAAGTCAGATATAAACTCGCAATTCAGATATTTTTTCTCAGAATTGCGTGATATAAACTCAAATTTGCAAGTTATAAAGTCAGAATAGCGGAATATAATCTCAATTGTGAGAAAAAGTCAGAACTGCAGAATTGATTCTCTTCTGGCAAATGCCAATTTTTTCTTGCAGTTTTGAATTTTTTGCTCAGAATTACATAATATAAACTCGTAATTGTGAGTTATAAAGTCAGAATAGTGAGATATAAACTAGAAATTTTGAGAAAAAGTCAGAATTGCAAGATAAAAAATAAATTTTTCTTGCTTCTAGCAAATGCAAGTTAGTATCTCGCAATTCTGACTCTCAGAATTGCATGAAATAAACTCACAATTGTGAGTTATAAAGCCAGAATAGCAGAATATAAACTTGAAATTGTGAGAATAAGTCAAAATTGCTTTTCTTCTGGCAAATGCAAGTTTGTATCTCTCTATTTGGACTTTTTTTCCTCGCAATTCTGACTTTTTTGCTCAGAACTGCATAATACAAACTAGCAATTTTGACTTTTTTCCAGAGCTGCATTATAAAAACTCGCAATTGTGAGTTATAAAGTCAGAATGGTGAGATATAAACTAGAAACTGTGAAGAGATAAAATAGATAAAAACGTTCAATTTTGCTTGCTTCTAGCAAATGCAAGTTTGTAATCTGACTCTGACTTTCTCCGAATTGCATAATACAAACTCGCAATTCCGAGTTTTTCTCAGAAATGCATGATATAGACTCACAATTGCGAGTTATAAAGTCAGAATAGCGGAATATAAATTTGCAGTTTTAGCTTACAATTATGACTTAATTCGCAATTTTATGTAACTCACAAATTTTTTTATTATTATTATTATTTTTTTAGAATTTATGTCTTGCATATCTGAGAAAAAAAAAAGTCAGAATTGTAAGTTTACATTTCACAATTTTTTTTTTCTCACAATTGTGATTATTTCTCTGAATTTCATAAGTTCATATAACGCAATACTGACTTCATAACTCGCAACTAAGAGTTTGTATCACGCAATTAGCAAAACTAGAATGATTTGTTCCCGACTACAATTCTTATATTTTGTGTTATACAAGTTTGGAATGACATGAGTAAATGATGGCAAAATGTTAATTTCTGAATTACAGTAACTAAAGTTAAGTAAGTTGTTTTAGTTACAGTAATTAAAACAAGTTGATTTAAGCTTCACTTTTGAGGTTATTTGTATCTCCTTTTGCTGAAGCCTGCATTGATACATTCAGACTCACAGAAGAAAAAGAACAGTGAATACACACACACACACACACACACACACACACACACACACACACACACACACATGTTGGGTTTACATGTTTTATGGGGACATTCCATAGGCGTAATGGTTTTTATACTGTACAAACCGTACTTTTTATCACCTTACACCTACCCTACACCTAAACCTAGCCCTCACAGGAGATTGTGCATACTTTTACTTCAATAAAAAAACTAATTGTGCATGATTTACAAGCCTGTTTCCTCATGGGGACCTGAGAAATGTCCCCACAAGGTCAAAATCTACTGGTATTCCTATCCCTGTGGGGACATTTGGTCCCCACAACGTGATGAATACCAGGTACACACATACACACACACACACACACACACACACACACACACACACACACACACAAGCAAGCACCTCATTCAGTGGTGACAGTGGTAAAGCATTAAGGAGTTACACTTGCATTTGTAGAATGTGCCCATCAGTTAATGGGTCACCTGTGATACATCTTCATCTGGGAGCAGTGGGCCGTGTGGAGAAAAAAATCCCCCTAGGACTGGAGATATAGGAGGCCTGTCACACAGCCAGGGTCACAACATACTGCAAAATAAAGAGGAAAATACCCCTAATCCATCAGAACACCTTTTTCTAGTTAGACAGAGACAAAGAGAGAGGAAGAGAGAGAGAAAGGGAGAGAGAAGTGAGAAAAAAAAAAAAACGATATCACTGCTGACTTTTTTATAAATACAACAAATATAATGCAATAACATATCAAACCACACTTAATCAAGTTAAAAAATTATTTAAGCTTGTTAAATATATTAAACTTCATTTAATTATTATAAAAATCTCAGGATAACTTTCTTTTTAAGTAAAGAAACAAGGGTAATGTGTGCTGGTTTTATAAATACTTATAGCGCAAAACAAATGAAAGGCCTACTTATCAAGTGAGATAGCTTAGAGATATCTTAATAGTGATTATTTTCTTATTCTCATTTACAGATAACAGAGGAATAGACAGAATCAGACGCAGCTCAGAACCCTTAATAGCACAGAGCGGCACATGATCTCTAGAATGAAGAACGTGAATGACTGCATTAACAGAGGAACATCTGCACGCACCAATAAAACGAAGAGATGAGGAGGAGGGGGTCTGCCGTATTGTTGTGCTCCACAGCCCAGACAAGGGAGGCTGGCAGAATGTCTATTTCACAGTGAACAGAAACCTGCCCTGTATTGACATAAAGGAGACTGGAGAGTTTTCCCAGCAAATTGAAATTCAATTCTAATCTGGCTCTGAATTATTTGCTTTGCGCTGTATTGTAAGAGAACAGGCAGCTTCTGGGGTTTGGCTGAGGGGTGGGAAATGATGCCAAAGCATGTGCTCAGCTCAACACATATCTGAGTAAAGCTAGAGTCAAGCTAATATCACATACATTCTGTCAAAAACACCCAAGGAATTGCATAAGATGACTTGTGGCTTACTTGTACGTGTGAAATGATTATATTTGATATTAAATATACTATAATAAGTTACCATGTTCAGCTAACATTTAAGAGTGATGTGGAAATTGGCAGACAGGTTGGACTTGCTGTCTGTAATAGAGAGGCTTAACCATGAGTCTTGACTTAAGCTCATAATTCCACAGTGAGAAAAGTGAAAGCTGGGATGAAGAAGGAATGCTGGAAAAATTGTCAAAATAGTGAAGAAAGAAGGTGAAATAGAGCAAATTGAATACAGTCGTTACTTGATACCTCATTTGTAATTATGCATACTCAAACAGGGGTGCTAGGATGTCTTACAACACATGCATTAACCAATTCTGTTTCATATATTCATCCATCAATGTTGTCATCTCATTAATATGTATCAGTAATCGATAACTGGACCATATTAAGATTTAACAATATTAAAATCAATCACTTAAAATGGTATGATGACAAAGGTAACCTACACTACCAGTCTAAAGTTTTTGAACAATAAGATTTTTAATGTACATCAAAACAGTCACATTTTGAAATATTTTTACCATTTAAAATAATTGTTTTCTGTTTGAATATATTTGAAAATGTAATTCATTCCGGATTTCAAAGCTGAATTTTTAGCATCATTTCTCCAGTTTCATGATCCTTCAGAAATCATTCTAATATTCTGATTTGCTGTTCAAAAAACATGTAGTATTATTATTATTATTATGTTAAAAATTGCTGAGTAGATTTACTAAGTTTCTAAGTTATCTAAAATAGAAATCTTCTGTAACATTAGAAATGTATTTATCTTCATTTTTGATCAATTCAAAGCATCCTTGCTAAATAAAACTATTAATTTCTATAATTTCTTTCCCAAAAAATAAATAAATTACATTTTAAAATATATTCAAACAGAAAACAGCTATTTTAAATAGTAAAAATATTTCAAAATGTTACTGTTTTTGCTGTACTTTGAATCAAATAAATACAGGCTTGGTGAGCAGCAGAGACTTCTTTAAAAATAGTAAAAATCTTCTAAAAAAAACTTGAGTGATAGTGTAAATGTAAAAATATTTTTTTTTATTAATTTCATTATTTTGCGATTTGTTAAATATTACATTTAGCAAGAAATTATCAGGGTTATGATTAACGGTAATTGAGTGTTGTATGACAGCAAAGATAATCTAAATGTCCAGGTAAATATCTAAAATCATCATTTCATTATACATTCATCAATAACTGATTAGTATTAAAATACTACAATGTCAAAACCAGTCATTAAAATTGCTACAAGTGTATTTAAGTATCACAACATTATAAAGTACAGTACGTAAAATGGATATTAATTTGAGAGGTTTTCTAAAGATTACATTTAACAGTTTACTAAATTAGTGTTGTTAATATTTAACTGTAAGCAAGCATGGTGGCAAAAACAATTTAAATGTAAAAATAGGGAAAATAAGAAATTATAATTAAACATCCAAAATCATCAGATTATTAATATTTATTAATAACCAATAACTGGACAATATTAAAATACCACAATAATAAAAATCAGTCGTTTTAAGTGCCACAAGTGGATTTAGGCATCACAGTATTATAATGCACAGTACCTAAATCGGATATTCATTTTGAGATTGGTTAAAGATTACATTTAACAGTATTAATAAATTATTAGTGTTATGATTAACTGTAATTGAGTGTTGGATGACATTAAAGGTAATCTAAATGCAGTGTTGGGCAGTAGCGTCGCTACAAGTAGTGACGCTACTAGCTTAAACTACATTTCTCAGTAGCGTGGTGGTAGCGTCGCTGTTTTCTGAATCAAATAGCTTTTCAGTAGCTAAGCTATTATTTTGATCAAGTAACGCGGTAGCGTCAACAAAAGCTACAAGCTATATATTGTTCTATACTTTAAGCTCAAATCGGAAATATAACTGCTACGGATCACTGATCCTGGGTCAGTAAGCGACGCCACCGCCACTAAACCTCGTGAGGCCATTGGCTCATTAAACTGTCAGTCAAACCGTATTATTCCTCCCGCCTCTCTCGTCAATGAAGTGCGGCGCGCAGTTTGAAGCATCTCAGCGTGTTTGCAGACTTGAGGTAAATAAAGAAGTGTTGATTGAAAGTACATGTTTTCTGTATTTATAACACAGCACTGTATTTATAAAGGGTAATGTTTTTTTTGCATTCAAGGAGATGAGAAAAGTGTGTCTTAGTCTAACACTTGTTGTCGAGACTGTTGTTGTCGATATTTTAGCTAAATGTCAGAAAAAAACTGAGCGCCCACATAGCAACAGAAAACTGTATAATCTGCAATGCAAAACGTAGTATTATAACTAGTGATGGGCGCCTTGATTTTAGTCTTTGAAGCAGGCTAGTGCTCTGGGAAGATCTCAAACTCAGAAGTACGAGATGGGCAGAGGGTGGGTCTCAAATTCGTGGCGAAAGGCAAAATGTTTCGGTTCGTTAGTAAAAACAAACAAACATAAAACGACCAGGTTCCATAGCAAAATAAGAATGAAACCGTGTTCTAGTCTAAACGAATTATAATAATCTTTGCTAATATTCTTAAAGTGCATATTGCAGGTTAGAGACTCCGGTGAATTGATGTATAGAAAAATAATGTAGGAACCAGATTTTCTTTAAAATATACTTCAAAATACGCTATTAAGGCTTCTAGAGTCGTTTTTGTGAGAGAATTTTACTTCCGCATCTGAAAAACTGGCAAACCGGTAGTGACGTAACGAGAGGGAGAGCGGTCAATGTAAACCATAGGAAAACAATGGATCGCAATGACTGTTCGGACGCAGAGAACATTTAAAATGTTTATTTACACTCGTATGACGAACCACAGACACAAATATGAGACTGCTATGTGGCCAAGAGAGCAGGGACATGCCAGGATTAAACAGAACAGCGGTCAGAGGAGACAAATTAAGTTGTGGTGTGAGGAGAACAGGGCAGGTGTCTGTGAGAGATCAGTGTTAGCTGACGATATCTAATCGGGCAAAATCATAGCATTTGTCATCTAAAAGTATTGATTCTACTTACCAGTAACACAAACGAATGATCGTTGTCGATCAAGCGTGTCATACTCATTAATATCCGACGCAAACGTTACGTGATATAGCGGGTTTTTATTACCGCGCGCGCGAGAGAGATAAACACCTTTTTGTTTTATTATATGCTTATATGGGAAATACCCCCAAACTTGATGTGCTGTCTCTGACTCTGCACCCAGGCTTTGAGGCTTGCTGTCTGAAATCAAAATAGGTTCTACATATAGCTTAAATGCATTTTAGGCAGGGGCATCTCCAGGCCAGCAGACATGAGTAAGCTTATGGTAGAGATCATTTATTACTCTGAGCTAAATACTTACAAATAAAAAACGTACAAATAAACAGTAACATTTTATCTCAATTACAGTTTGACTATATTTAGGTGACAAATACATGTAAAGTAAAACTTTTTGATGCCATTGGTAAAAGACATTTAATATTGACAGCATAAAGTTGTGTGCTCATCAGGAAGCCCTTACCTGCATGTGTTGTGTCAGCTATTAGACAGTTTACAGAGGAAGGATTACTTTATAAAGGTTTTGAATGGCCCCATTTTGGTGACAAACAATAAAAAATAATCACAATCACAAATTGTCTTACTGTATACATTTTTTATGAAGTTTACAACATATATATCAAGCAGAGCTGCATTTATGGCTAATTCAATTCAGTTTAATTTATACAGCAATAAATCATAAATATTATTTCATAGTACTGTTAATACCCAACTTAAAATACAACATTGCAACTGTTAATATATACATGTAGATGTACAAAACATATACTACTGAAAGAAAAATATTTTCAGTGTGGGTATCACACTAATGTGTGACATTAGTGAAGGTTAATAACAGCTGGCTCCACTGCTTCAGATCTTCACACAGCCTCATGTCTTGCAATGTCTCCCAAAGCCCTATAAACACAACACATGACAATACATTACAAATTAGCTGTGCAAACAATGTGAACAAGCTGTAACTAGACTTGATGATTATAATATTAACAAACTGAGGATAACTGACCAGTAATGCCTTCTCCTATATGGTACCGTTTTTACACAGTTCTTAAAATGATATTGCTAATGCTTACAAGCTAGCTACGGTGCTTTACAAAAACGTATACAGTAGTCAACATTCGAAGTGGATCAAAAAAGTTTATCAAAAGTTGTTCTAAGATAAGAACGGGTATTCTTTTTGGTTTCAGGACAAATTTGATGAAAGGTTTTGATCCACTTCGAATGTTGACTACTGTACACATCTCGTTGTCTCATTATTTAAATAAATATGTTCACGGATTTGGTATTTATGAGAAGTTGTGAGAAGAAAAACAAAACTTACGGTGCAGTTCACGTTTTCGTCGAGCTGCATCTCTGACGGCTTCGGACGAACCACAGTCTGACAGCGGACCCGATGAAGCTGCTTTGTGCACCGAAGGAACTGCACCGGCTCTGAGCCTCACTTGGTTCTTGCTTCAGCATCTCATGTTGAACTGCATCATATCGCCGGGATGATAATCCTCCAGAGTAAAGTGAACGCGTTTTTCGAAGCAGATGCATTAGTATAGACCCGTCACTTCATCCGCACAAACGCACCCATATACAGAAGATAGCACCGTTCTTTTTATTGTAAGTAAACCCGTGGACACGATGTCCTGACAGGCTGGAGTTTGTGCAGCCTCCATAAATACAATAATTTACCATGACGATGATCAATTAAAATTAAAAATAACTACCGAAAACACACTAACTCAAGACTGCTCCTACTGAATAGCATCAGAGCTAGGCGAACGACTCCCTCTCGTGACGTCATATGACGCGGTGTGGAAAAAAAAGCTGTTTTTGAGAGCTGTCAAGGAAACCGTCACTTTGTCTTCTAAATTTGTGCCCTTAGGTCTTGTAAAATATTTTCAAATAGCGCATTAACGGTTCGTATAGTATTTTCATTCACGAATATATGTTTATCTCGAATTTTTTTTTAACCTGCAATATGCACTTTAATACTTCAAACTGCTTTGGACTTTGCAGTAGTGAATTATGCCTTTACTATGACCAACATGACAGAATATGATATTCAGCTGTTTGATCGCGCTGGTGTCTTACGCGCACACATTTGAAAAATAAAACAGTCACCCAAAAGTTACATTAGTCAATTTAAATAGTGTGTATTACATGCAGTTCAGCATGACCACCGGTCCCGTGGCACATTTTTGCTCATCATGATATTTTCCATCGACGTGCATGAAGTACAAAGCTTACCCAATGCATAATAATTTTGCTTCAAATACATTGCAGATATGGAAACATTTGTATTTGTGGCAAGAGAGGTAGTCTACATAAGCCCAACTACTTTCAGTTTCACATTTAATTTAGTTTGGATTGTTTAGGCAAATTTATTTATTTATTTATTTCATCATTGTTCTGTTCTGAATAAGATTAAAGTTAAAGGATTTGTTGTGGAGTGAGGGAAATAATGTCATAACATTACGCTGTAGGCCTGTTTATTTCAGAATATAATAAAATGTGACTTATAGGCCTAGCCGCTGTGACCTGTCGGTTTAATTTTTCCTCTCAAAGACTTACAATTTACGTTAATGTGTTTTACCTTCTGCAAACGAAAATAGACGCTTGACTCGGTTATATATTCTTACTGTCAGTTAACAAATTTACAATAGAATTTAGCTTTGCTTCCCAGATTCCCAGAGTCTGGGCCAAATCTGGCTTACATTCCACACTTCTAGACTTCAAGACTTTTATTCACAGTCTTGACTGCAAAAGTTTGTGATTTGTTTTTATTTTTGTATTTGTTATGTACTATAGATTCTGACAATTAAAACAGGCTCCTGTATTCATGAAATCAGTCACTAACTTTGTTCAAACACGGCAGTAAATTAAAGTGCTGTTTTTGTGCGGTCTGTCATATTTTAGTAGCTATATACAACAAATCTACATCGCTTCCATTAGGCTATTTTTTACGAAGCTGTCAACACTGTAAACTCTGACGACATGCAGTCAGTTGACGAACACCCATTCATATATAGACTATGTTATTCAATAATATGTATACAATTATTTTATTTACAAATTTTGTGTTTTCCCTGTTTTATTCGTTTAATATTGTGAAACTGGTGCCATTGCTTTTTTTGTTTTTATTTTTTTCAAGAAAGAATTCAACCCCCCAAAATATGAGATAAATCCAGGCGTGTACATGATACAGATTTTTGTTGCCAAATTGGTTTGGAAGAGTGGTTAAATAAACAATTAAACTGAACGTGTATGCCTGTATGACTGACAATTTAATTGATCACTGAGAGAGCACTGACTTGGTATGATGTTGGTTCAATAGAAAAATGAAATTTTAAAAAATAGCTTAGATGTAGTGAACTACTTTTGCCATGATGCTGTAGCTTAGCTTGCTACATTACCCAAGGCTGTAGCTTTAGTGTAGTTAAGCTTCATTTAATGAAGAGTAACTGTTAGCTTAGCTCACTACATTTTCCAAGTAGCTTGCCCATCACTGTCTAAATGTCCAGGAAATCTCTAAAATCATCATTTTAGTATACATTTTTTTATATCTGAAAATGAAATGTCAAAAGCAGTCAGTAAAATCACTACAAGTGTATTTAAGTTTCACAACATTATAAAGTACAGTATGTAAGATGGATATTCATTTTTGAGGTTTGCTAAAGATTATATTTAACAGTTTATTAAATCAGTGTTTTGAATGATTAACTGTAAGCAAGCATGGTGGCAAAAAAAAATTAATGTAAAAATAGAGAGAGATTAAAATTAAATATCTAAAATCATCAAATCATTAATATTTATTAATAACCAATAACTGGACAATAATAAAATACTACAATATTAAAAAAGCCATTCCGAGTGCTACAAGTGGTTTCAGGCATTACAACATTATAATGTACAATATTTAAAACCGATATTCATTTTTAGATTTGTTAAAGATTACATTTAACAGTATTAATAAATTATTATTGTCATGATTAACTTTAAGTGAGCAATGGGTAATAATCTAAATGTCCAGGAAATATCTAAAATCATCATTTAATTGTTTTTTAAAAACTAATAACTGGATAGTACTAAAATATCACAAAAGCAGTTATTAAAACTGCTACAAGTGTATTTTAGTTTCACAACATTATAAAGTATAGTATGTAAAATGGATATTCATTTTGAGGTTTTAACGGTTTATTAAATTAGTGTTTTTAATAATTAATTGTATGTGAGTATTAGACGAAAGTCAATCCGATATCAGTTCCAATATCTAATTTCAACAAATATAAATCTCTAATATCAGCCAATAACCAATATGGTACCACATCTGGATCTATTTGGAGCTAAATCAGGGTAAATGATGATATAATTGTTTAAAACAGTCTATATCAATATTAATGAAGCTATTAATCATGCATGTTGAACGAACAGATCACACAGCTGATCATCTGGTCAAGGTTACGCCAACACATATGTCAACCGCGCGAGCATAGACAGTAATCTTTCGCTCCTCTTTGCCCCGACACCCCGACAGGTCATGCTTAATCGACATTGTAATGTCAGAGAGCTTTCCGCTGTGCGGACGGACCACCAAACGTGGCGACTCCGCACAAGCCCCAATCCACCCTCGTACTCTCTAACTACCACCTCCGTTCACCCCGATTCTGCCCCGTGGCTCTATCAGATACCGTTCAGCCATGACCAAGCAGCTCGTCAAAAGCGAGCCCTCCTCCCCCTCCATCCGCGGCCCAACCAGGGATGACAGGGCGGCTGACATATGTTAGTTTAGCCTCTCTCTCCTGGAGTGACATTTTGCCCAAGAGGCCGAGATAAAACAGATCAGCTCCAGTGGGCCGCAGCAAAGCTCCACTATCACACTCTGTTGCGGTGATGGAGGCCTGGCATTTTGGCTGCATTGATCAATGACACAGCAAGTAAAACAAAAAAGGATAAAAATGCATTGTGATATTTTGGCAGGTTAGAAAGGGATGAAGGGAAGAAAAGGAGGTGAGGAGAGATGAGGCGGCGGCAGAGGATGAGAGGAAAGGAGGCAGGGGTGGGGATGCGTGCTGTCTCTTTTCTATTTAAAGAGAGAAATGTAAAGGCGGCAGATAGATTGAGACTGACGTTGAACGGCGGAAAGACAAAGGCAGAGTGGATGGAGGCTAGAGGATGGACTCATCTCTATCTTTTTCTCTCCATGGACGACGGCCACTGTGATTGACAACCTAATTCTGGGGGAGCGTGGTGACACCTTTAATAACATGAAATCGTGTGTGAGTGTGTGTGTCTGTGTGGAAGTGTGACACTGTCTCAGACTCCAGCCTCTACCTGTTAGCTGCATTATTACATCGTCAGCTTGGGGAATTCAGAGTCCTCTCTCTGCCACACTCCACTCATGCTCTAGCTGTCGATCTCTTCACAGAAGTTTGCTGTACCTATGGCTGATAATAGAGAACAATTTGTAAATGTTCTAAAACGGCTCGTCCTTTTCTGTTAAATCAGGTTTGAGCACAATTTCTGATGTATAACGTCTGCCTTTCAGTTCATGAGCTGGAAGTTAATTTGAAATGGAATGTCCCAAAGGGAAGCTTGGTCTGATATTGAAACAGAAAAAACTAAATTGGAATTGGAATGGCAGAAAGAGGAATTTACTAAATTGCAATTCAAAAGATATTCAACATAGTCACAAAAAAGAAGAATTTAATTAGTCCAACACAACAAGAAAATGGCAGGAAATGTGTTCTGTGAACTTACTTCATATTATTTGGCTCCACTTTGGGGTTTTTACCACATGAAATTAATTATACTGTATATCTATTAAAACGTCCAATTGCAAATACTGATTCTGAAAAAATGTTACGAAAAAAATATGAAAATATTATATGAATAATTGAAAAAATAGAAAAAAAAATACAATTTGCAATGGGACTTTTTAAAATACAATATAAACATTAATTAGATACCAAATAATTAGATTAATAAAACTCTTGTTCTTGTTCTTTTTAATAATACTAACACAATTAACTTGAATGTTTCTTGAAATGCATTTATAATTAAATTATGCATGATGGCAATGAAATGTATTATTAAAAACAAGACTGTATAACCTGTATACATTTATTTTTATTTTTTGGCTTTATTTCATAGTAATTGTTCCTGCTTAAAATACAATTTTGCATTCTTACACTTTTAAAAATAAAGGTGCTTTCAAAGGTTCTTCATAGTGATGCCATGGAAGAACCATTTTTTGTTCCACAAAGAACCATCTCTTTCTTACCCTTTTATAATCTGAAGAACCATTTTTTTGTTCCACAAAGAACCATTCAGTCGAAGGTTCTTTAAAGAACAATCTCTTTCTTACCTTTTTAGAATCTGAAGAACCTTCTTTTGCCACAAAGAACCTTTTGTGAAACAGAAAGGTTCTCTTCAGATGTTAAAGGTTCTTTCTGGAACCATTTAGACAAAAAGGTTCTTCTATGGCATCCTGAAGCAACTTTATTTTTAAGAGTATAGGGCCCTATAAAATCTGTTGTATTTTTTCCCAAATTTTGGTTTATTTTTTCCAAATTGCATTTATTTCCATTTTAATTTTTCAGGATTCCATTTTGTTCTGTTTTGTGTTTTAATGGTTACATTAAATATTATAAATTAAAAAGCATGTCTAATAACTTTCACAATTTAACAGCAACTTATATATATTTTTAAGGCCCCAAGAAATAAGTGTTGTTTTTTGCTCAAATTCAGTTTTATTTTTACCAACTGCTGTGTTTTCCATTAATTTATTAATTTTCTGGATTCCATTTTAATGGTTTCATTAAATTTTAACTATAAAAAGCATAATGAATTGATTATATTAAAATATTATTATTTTCAAACGAAACTGTAAAATGCTTATGAAGTGACTCAGAACAGTTCTAGAGATTATTTTTATGTGTTCATGCACTCATATATGGAGGCAGCAGAGGCAGAAAACACTGTAGTAAACGAAACCGTCTGCGCCGTTCATTCACACAGAAATATTTAAATGGCATTTTTGTGGCTTAACATTCAAAGACATTAATCCACGTCGCATTTTGATCCAAGTGTACTGACTTACTTTAGATGTATTAATACAAAATTTGACATATTCTGTGATATTCTGTGTTATACAGTAAATTCCTTCTTTATGACTGGATTCCGCAATTCCGCCCACGTTTTCCACATCGCGGAAACTCAATTCAAATTCAATTCACATTCAGGAATTGAATTGGAATTCAAAAGGTATTCTTCAGTTCTGAATGGCTTACAACCCTGGTCCAAATGATTGATTTAGTGTCTCTGAACTCTGTACTGGCTTCTTAAAACTTTTACTAAATTCCCTTATACTCTTTCGTGATCTTGGTGATCTGGAGGTCGAATGAGAGATAATTAGCTGTGGAGAGAGAGCAAACCCTGAAGATGAGCGTGAAACTCATAACATGACTCATTACACAGAACTAGCAGCCAAACAACAATGCTGCCAAATATCCTAAAGTTTAGCTGTCCAAACACAGACCCAAGGTGTTACTCCAGAGCACTGCTTAAGGTCACGGCTATGCAGGCATTTCCTCCAGGAACGGGCTGAATCAGCAGGAGGCGAGAGGTGAGTCTCAGCTGCTCAGCATCGCTCGGGTCAAGCTGCCTGGACATATACACACCTGATGCACTGAGTCATTAGTCCATTAAAATGCTTAGAAAGCTGTGATTCACACATACCACACTCTCACAGTCAGATATGCCATCCAACCAATGAGAACATATCCAGGACCTTATGACTTTGGTCACATAATAGGACCATATTAGATTAAATCAATTCAATGCACACTCCATTAATTTTCAAGCGTTCGGAGAGGAACTTCTAGATACCTTGATAGAGAGTATAACAGGGAAGCAAACACCAAATTATAATTGAAAAATATCAGACAGTGAACCATTGAAATTGGCCATAAATACACAGTGTGCAAAGGCAGCACAGTTCCATTAGAATCAAATTAATAGCTAACAGAACATGCAAAGTTAGACCAACATGAAGCAGCAAATTGAATATAAAAGCAACACCAATAATTCTGTGTATAGTGCGAAGTTGAAAACTAAAGCATGGCATCAACTCAATTTTAATAGATATACATCCAAGCTACAACATGTACCTACAGTATATCTGAAAGAAACTTTTAGAGAGCAGGAAGGAGAAAGGGCAAATGTCAGATAGCAGATGTGGGTCTAGTGTGTGTATATCTCAGCGGAGCCCTGGCTCTCTGATTCAAACAGTTTGAGGTTTCCTCATTAATCTCCTCTGGAGAGAAAACGAGCAGCATTAATCTCTGGCCTGGTGGGAGTCTACACACTACTGCCCACACAACTGACCTCCGAACAGCCCACACCGACCAACAGTCCACTCAATGCCAGCAAAGACTCAGTCCATCAGTTTAGTTCATGCCCAGACAGTCAGTCAGAACTGATTTGGAGTAGAATATATGCTTTAATTTGCCAAAAAATCTGCTGTTGCCAAGCTCATTTACAACATATTCTACCTCAAGCAAGTTCAGAGCCAGACACTGTAGCTACTGATGGATAATTAAAGGAACAGCTCATCCAAAGTTTAAATCATGTTGTTCCAAACCTGCATACTGTTTTTATGCATTTATATTTGCATTGCTAGAGAATTGTCATGAAGGTCCCTATAAAATTGTGCTCTATACAATCAAACCAAAATGCATTCAGACACCTTCAACATTTCTCACATTATCACAGGTTATTTAATATAATTTACAAAATGGTCATGAAATATGACAAGAACCCACTAAGAGTTCAACTGTGTCAGAACAAATTCATCTTGATAATGTCAGATAACTTTGATCGAAAGGTATGTAATGGATTACAATCAACCAAAAGTTAACTGTTAGCATGATAATATTTACACAACTACCAATACTTTGTTGACCAATTACCAAGCAATGCTTAATTTTGTTCAGTCTTAAGCAAAACATGGTCAGGTCAAAGTGTATGAATAATTTTTGGTCCCAAAATTTTACTGGTAGTCCACTATATGAAGATTTTTTTGGGTGTAATATGTCATAGTTTACTTTATTTTGCTATCCTCACTTGTGAACTATAGTGTCCTGCACCCACTAGTAAAAAAATATCTAAAATGATATCTGGTGTCTGAATAATATTTGGTTTGACTGTATTTAAAATCTTCTGAAGCTATATGACTGGTTTGTGTGAATCTTTGTTGTGTGCGATGAAGGAAAGAGTAGCTATTATGCTTACTTTATTTTAAACCTGCAAATACAGGCCACAGTTTACCCATTACTTTTCTAGGGCCCTAAGAAATCTGTTTTATTTTTTCCCAAATTCAGCTTTATTTTTTCCAAATTCATTTTTTGTGTAAGTTTTCTTGATTCTGTTTTTCTTCATTATAATATTTCAAGACACTGTTTTATTGGTTTAATGAAAAAAAAAACATTAATCATGTCTAAAAAACATGTCTAATTTTTTGAAATCATAAAACCTACACAATTTAACAGCAATTTATTAAAAGTTTAACAAAAAATAAATGTTTAAGGCCCTATGAAGTACGTTTTATTTTTACTAAATTCTGTTTTCCATTAATTTTCTAGATTTCATTTTAATGGTTTCATGCCTAATTTTCAAAATGTCTAATTCTGTAAAGAACTCATTTATGATTATTTAACTTATTTATTTTTTCCAGAAATACTGAATGTGTATTTACATTTTTTTTGGAAAATAAATTCAGGTAAATATTTCTCCGGTAAATTTTCCTTAAAATATAATGTTGCAATAATAATTGTATTATTAGCAGTAGTACTATCATTACATTAAGCAATATATTTCTGTTACAGTTTCTTCAAGTTAAACCAAACTTTTGTTTTGATGGGTTTCTGTGAAGACCTTTAAGTTTCTGTTTGTATATGAAACAAGGATAGTTTGTCTTGACCAAAATGGTAAAATGCTTATGAAGGGACTCTCGTAGCAGTTCTAAAGATTATGTTTATGTGCTAATGTACTCATATGTTGAAAAAACAGCGAGCGTCATGCGTGCTTCAGTATGTGTATAAACGAAACTGCACGTTTATGCCATTTATTCACACAGAGACGCACAGAACATGCAGGATTCATATTTAAATAGTATTTTTTGTGGCTTAATATTCACAGACACCTGACCTACTTTTGATTTATTCACCTCAATTTGGGCAAAATTTGTGACATGCCGCGTTATACAGTAAATTCAATTTTTATGACTGAATTCTGCCCAAGTTTTCCGAATTGTAGAAATCATAGTGCCCTATTTTTCAGGTTTGTGTAAGAAAAATAAACTTAAGTCATTGTTTCTCCCTCCAGTGAGCTAACAATTCGAAAACTACTGCATTTAGTTCAATGAATCGGGATGCTGAATTTGTGCAGGAATCATCAATCAATTCTTTTGAGACTGTTCTTTCAACAAACTGTACTGAATTTTTTTGTTCACAACTTGGAATGATTCGTTCAAGAACTGGAGTTCAACTCACCGACTCAAGAGATCCAATTGCAGCTTTTCTTGAGTTTCCAGCTCACTGGAGGGGAATATTATCAGGGAATATTGACTTAAATTTTGATTTGTTCCTCACAAAAAGCAATCATTTAGATTTAGTCTTAAAATAGCACAAGACATATTGACTACTTTCATGGAGCTTCTTGGTGAACAGCTGTGGTCACAATGAACTGTCCTACTGTATAAGACCTTTTTGTTCAACAGAAGTAGTCTTCGGGGTTTGGAATGATTTGAGGATGAGGTTATTTTTGGGTTAACTATCCTTTTTTAAAGTCTCATTATACGCAAGGTAAACTAAATGCCAACTGTCAAAGCATCTGAAAGAATGCATATACCAATACTTCCCAGTGACACTGACATCTGGATGTATTTGAGTGAAGGAATGGATACTTATACACTACAACAAACATGAACTCTGTAGACAAACAGAGAAGAGAAACTGACTCTACCCCCTCCTCCGTCACCTCCTCCTCAAGACAAAACAAGTGTTTCTGTTCAAACACTCTCCGAGCAGTATAAGCAAGATGCCTTCGCTTCCTCACACCACTCTTACAGAAATGCCCTTGAAACGGGTAGAAAAGTACAAGAAAACATTATTGAAATACTGAAAGAGGTGGAGTGATCTCAGCAATGCAACCATAGCAACTCAATCTCACCTTGAACCACGGGAAGTGGAGGTAAACATGAAGAGCGATGAATTAAAATAGAAAAATTAAAGTCTTTTGTGTTACATGATTTCGTGTTCCTGGAAGCGTCAGTGTGTGATTTGGAGGGAGAGGACGGTGAATGCGCTCACACTTTATTTTAAAGCTGTAAAACACAGCCCACAGTTTACCCCTCACTTTATCTCTAATCTTCACATATTTCTCTCTTAAAAATAAACAAATAAATAAAAATTCACACTCATGTTACTCTGGCAAAAGTAATCATAATTGACATTTATAATCTAAACATTTCATAGAATCAAACTGATCAAGATTTGGTTTCAATAGTTATATACGTACCAGCAGATACACTTTAAAACAAAAAAAATGATGATATAACAAACACTGCACTATTTCCACAGGTTTATAGAAACCTGATACAACCACTCATAATCTGTCATTAAAAATGCATCGTTGACTGTTTTTTGCAAAAGCATCTTAAGTAAAACAATTAAAAGTAAATAGACCTGTTTCATGAATTTCTATTTATATAAGATTGATTGTCCCCCTACAAATAAGATATGCACCGGAATACTTGCAACACACCTTAAACAGGGGTGTGAGGACAAGGGTGCGAAAAACGGATGGTGACGCTTCTCACACTCTCTTGTGAAAGTATGAGACTGCATGTGTGAGTCCCAGTCCTGTGTGTGTTCACTCGGCAGGTGTAAAAGTGTGTTTGTACTGACTGAGGAGATGGAACGGAAGTGGGCGAATGTGTCTAAACGGTGCGACATTGTGTGCCTATTAAAAAGCCAAAAGATTTTGACTACTTTTTTGTCCAAGCGTTACATACCAGAACACTGGTATGAAAGATCATTTGTGGCAGGAAATAGAACAGTATGCTATATAACAGTATGTTGGTTGTATATAGAGCACAGTATTTTAAGCTCTCTGGACTTTTCCAAGTAGAGATTTCTCCAGGAAACTCTCGCATTTTAGTTTTATTGTATTTCTCTGTCTTTTAGGGACAAGAGAAACATGTCAGGAAATAATGGAAGGGGGCAAGTCATGAGACAGTGCAGCAAATCTGCATACAAAATTGGAAAGAAACTACACATATATTGCATGAAATATTTAGGCAATTTTTAGCTATACATGTTGGTATCAAGTGAACTGTATTTATAATCTACACTACAGGTGAATCTCAATAAATTAGAATGTTGTGGAAAAGTCAAACTCAAATTGTGAAACTTGTGTATTAAATAAATTCAATGCACACAGACTTAAGTAGTTTAAGGCTTTGGTTCTTTTAATTGTGATGATTTGGCTCACATTTAACAAAAAAAACCACCAATCTCAACAAATTAGAATACTTCATACAACCAATAAAAAAACATTTTTAGTGAATTGTTGGCCTTCTGGAAAGTATGTTCATTTACTGTATATGTACTCAATACTTAGTAGGGGCTCCTTTTGCTTTAATTACTGCCTCAATTTGGTGTGGCATGGAGGTGATCAGTCTGTGGCACTGCTGAGATGGTATGGAAGCCCAGGTCTCTTTGACAGTGGGCTTCTGCTCATCTGCATTTTTTGGTCTCTTTGTTTCTCATTTTCCCCTTGACAATACCCCATAGATTCTCTATGGGGTTCAGGTCTGGTGAGTTTGCTGGCCAGTCAAGCACACCAACACCATGGTCATTTCACCAACTTTTGGTGCTTTTGGCAGTGTGGGCAGGTGCCAAATCCTGCTGGAAAATAAAATCAGCATCTATAAAAAGCTGGTCAGCAGAAGGAAGTATGAAGTGCTATAAAATTTCTTGGTAAACAGGTGCAGTGACTTTGGTTTTCAAAAAACACAGTGGACCAACACCAGCAGATGACATTGCACCCCAAATCATCACAGACTGTGGAAACTTAACACTGGACTTCAAGCAACTTGGGCTATGAGCTTCTCCACCCTTCCTCCAGACTCTAGGACCTTGGATTCCAAATGAAATACAAAACTTGCTCTCATCTGAAAAGAGGACGTTGGACCACTGGGCAACATTTCTTCTTCTCCTTAGCCCAGGGTAGACGCCTCTGACGTTGTCAGTGGTTCAGGAGTGGCTTAGCAAGAGGAATACGACAACTGTAGCCAAATTCCTTGACACGTCTGTGTGTGGTGGCTCTTGATGATTCCTTGTGAAGTTCTATTTTGCTTGACAAGCCTCTCAAGGCTGTGGTTCTCTCAGTTAGTTGTGCATCTTTTTCTTTTTCCTTTTTCCTTCCACTCAACTTTCTGTTAACATGCTTGGATACAGCACTCTGTGAACAGCCAGCTTCTTTGGCAATGAATGTTTGTGACTTTCCCTGCTTGTAAAGGCGTCAATGATTGACTTCTGGACAACTGTCAGATAAGAAATCTATGATTGTGTAGCCTAGTGAACCAAACTGAGAGACCATTTTGAAGGCTCAGAAAGCCTTTGCAGGCATTTTGAGTTGATTAGCTGATTGGCATGTCACCATATTCTAATTTGTTGAGAAAGTGAATTGGTGGGTTTTTGTTAAATGTGAGCCAAATCATCACAATTAAAAGAACCAAAGACTTAAACTACTTCAGTCTGTGTGCATTGAAATTATTTAATACACGAGTTTCACAATTTGAGCTGAATTACTGAAATAAATAAACTTTTCAACAACATTCTAATTTATTCAGATGCACCTGTAGTCTCCTTGGGCTGGTCGGTATATCAAGTTTGTACAATATATCAATATATTTTCTGTAAACAATATGGTATGAGGCAATACCATTTATATCGGTATATATATATAAGTGTAAAAATAGCAGAGGAAACGGAGTGAGCTGCTGCGGGAAAGTGCATAGTCCAATTTGTCCTAAATATTAGACATACTTTATATTAAGGGCTTTAGAATAACTCATAGGATACAGTTAACACGTGTAGTTTAAAGCAGCTTGCCCCGACAGATGCTGTGACAGAAAGTCAGTGTGTGCTGCTAACAGCTACTTGCACTTTTGAATATGTTTGAGATGTGGTATTTTCCGTTATGAACTTACATTTCACAGGTATATCCTCCATCTGTAAATGTTAGAAAGTCATGGAAATATTTCCATTTTCCTGTCAGGAGTGGATGAGCTATCTATATGCAACTCTCCGCTAAACATTAAAGACTTAAGTGAACCAGTGCCAAACAGACTCAGCGCAAAAGAATAGGATCACAATAATATATGCATTTTACTAAAATATTTGTAGTTGGACAATTAATGTGTCATACTGTACATAGAATTTAAAACCTACAAGTAAGTGTATTTTTATGATAGCAGTAACTATAAAGTAAATTATTCTGTGCTTGTTTTTATTTACACAACCAGACAAATGTTTTTAAACAGTAAGATTTTTAATGTTTTTAAAGAAGTATCTTCTGCTCACCAAACCTGCATTTATTTGATCCAAAGTACAGCAAATTTTGAAATATTTTTACTTTTTAAAATAACCATTTTCTATTTGAATATATTTTAAAATGCAATTTATTTATGGGATCAAAGCTAAATGTTCAGCATCATTACTCCAGTCTTCAGTGTCACATGATCTGATGTTGTTCAAGATTTTTTATTATTATTATCAATATTTAAAACAGCTAAGTACATTTTTTTCAGTATTCTTTGATGAATAGAAAGATCCAAAGATCAGCATTTATCTGAAATAAAAAGCTTTTGTAACATTATACACTATTCCATTCAAAAGCTTGGAGACAGTATAAGTCGTATCATTTTTTTTTTTTTTTGCAAAAGAAATTATAAAAGTTTATACTTTTATTTAACAAGCACTCTGAACATTCTATTCATCAAAGAAATCTAAAAAAAAATCTACTTAGCTGTTTTCAACATAATAATAATAATAATAATAATAATAATAATAAATAATAATAATAAATGTTTTTAGCAGCTAAAATTCATCTTCAAAATCACAGGAATAAATTACATTTTAAAATATATTCAAATAGAAAACAGTTATTTTATATATTAAACACTTTTCAAATTTACTGTTTTTGCTGTATTTTGTATCAAATAAATGCAGGCTTGGTGAGCAAAAGAGATGTCTTTAAAAAAACTGTTTTTTAAACAGAAAATAAAATTAAAAATATCGCAATTCCATAAAAAATAAATAAATACAGAGATATGATTTTTTGGCAACATTGCCCACTCCTACTCTCGGCTTACACTCTGCTATTGCCAATAACCTCCTGTAATTTTTTTGATAACCAATCAAACTTTCTCTGTGTGGCTCTCATGCTAAAAGCAGCTGGAGTTATCCGAAATTAAATTAACTAAAATATTTACTACTGAATTTATGATTGGTTACCAACCAGCTGCTGCTTACAGCAATAATGACCATATTCTATTTTACAATATATTCTGCATGTGTCTCTCTTGTTTTCTCATAACCAATTTCACCAACAACACGACCCTAATTTTCCGCAATCAATTTCCCAACCACAAAATGAAAGACACTTATCATAGGCATCTCAGGGGCTATAATCACTATGCTCTGTATTGACAACCTATAGGAGACATATGACACAGGTCATTTCCAACTAGACTGCGGTGTACCAGAGGTATTCGTTTTTTTTTTTTTTTTTAAAGGAGGAGAAAATCTGTGCATAGGGACAAGAAGCCATTTGGACCGGTGCTTCAATAATGGATACCTTAGTTCAGGGCTTCATGACTTTTTAAAAAGGCTGGGCAAATACTCACAATGTTGCTTGTCTTACATCTTTTCCCTCTGCACCCTGCTGCCTGAAAATCACACATTAAATTGAAACGTTTAAACAGATGGACTAGAAATATTCTTGCCACAACTTTCAAGGAGACAGGCTCAATCTGTCCTAGTATACCAATGCCTGTATATGGGGCAATTCTATTAGCCAGGTAACCTTTCAAATGACAGGCATTCTGTGTGCTCTTTTGTAACATATAAAGACAAATCTGAACCTGAGTACAGAGGTGAAAGCAGGGAGATGGAGAGTGACAGGGCACATTCTGGTTTAGAAAGATGGAAAATGACGAGGAGAACAGCTATATAAATAAGATATGTTTTACAGACAGGACTCTTAATTAGAAAAGCACTATAAAACCATCAAACAAGAGCAGTTTGGCCAGACCAGAAAACCATTCGGTGGATTAAGCCGTTTGTTTTATCTAGGTAGGAAACTGTTTCGGGATTTGCAATATATTGCAGCACTCTGGAGCCAGATCTCTGTCCTGAGAAGACTCACATGTCTTTATTAAAGCAGTCTGCCACTTGTTTGAAAGGAAGAAAAGAGAAAGTATTGCGAATGCGTGTACGATCCCATTCCTGAAGGCTGATGCGGAGGCTACAAGGCTGCGGCGGCGTGTGGCGCAGTGCACACACACAAACACCGAGATACAAACATGCACTCAAACATACAAAGACACAAACACACACACACACACACACACACACACACACAAAAGACACGCAAGCACTTCTGGGAGCATGCCGGTGTATTTGCCAATGGGTCTTTTCATCGAGCTCAAGACCTTCTGCAAACAGAAGAGACAGCCCAAGGCCAGTGTGGAGAAGAGAGAGAAATGTCCCGCTTTTTACATGCGCTTATTCTCTCAGTCCCTCCCTCTCTGCCATGTTTTTGATGAGAGAAGGTCATTGAGGAGGACGGACAAATATGTTTCTGTAGCTGTAAATTTATGTTAGGAAATGATTGCGCCATTCTTTCCTTGGGTTTCAGGAATGGTGGGGATTTGGGTCTCTCAAAGCAAATACAAAGGTCTCAGCTATTCAAGTAGATAACGAATAAATTAAGTTTGTTTTTAGTAGGGCGTTTCTTCCTAAAAATATGAAAATATGTTATTCACAGTCTTTTGAACAATGCTTGACAGTAAATACACATGCATTAAAGGAGTTTTTTGTAATTTTGTGTAATTCTTTTCTAAATGTCAGCACAGAAGTCATTACCACTACATCTCTAGTGATGTGTTTAACAGCATTCTTTGGTAGAAATACTGACGAAGCATGTGACAAGTAATATTGCTAGTATTTAATGTATCACAAATACACACTTAAAGGGACAGTTTACCAAAAAAATGAAAATGAAAATAAATTCATTAATTACTCCTCATGTTGTTCCAAACTTGTAAGACCTCTGTTCATCTTCGGAACACAAATTAAGATATTTTTAATGATATCTGAGAGCTTTCTGACCCTGCCATAGACAGCAACACAACTGACACGTTCAAGGCCCAGAAAGGTAGTAAGGACATTGATAAAATAGCCCATGTGACATCAGTAATTCAACCGTAATTTTATGAAGCTGTGAAAGTGCACAAAAAGTATTTGTTTTTATTGCACACAAAAGTATTCTTGTAGCTTCATAAAATTATGGTTGAACCACATGGACTATTTTAACAATTTTTATGATTTCATCAAAAAAATTTAATTTGTGTTCCTAAAATGAACACTTACGGGTTTGAAAACGACATGGCTTCATTCAATCATTCATTCATTCAAATAATATTTTTTACACTCTTAGCATAATTTCATGAAACTATGGCTTGATAGGAAGTGATGCACATTAAAAATATTCTGTTCACAAGTGATATTCACAGAAATTAGGGCCCAAGCACTGCGGTGCGAGGACCCTCTTGGAATTGCTCTATTTATTTATTTATTTATTTATTTATTTTTCAAATTGAAAAACAAAACAAAAAAACATTAGGAAAAAAATTGTTCTGTGTGGTGGAAATTAATTCACAAGAGTGGGACATTACACTTTGTTACTAGTAACTTTCATTGGTTAAATGGATTTTCATATTTGTGACCCAGGACCATAAAACCAGTCATAGGGGTACATTTTTTTAAATTGAGGATGAAATTGATGGAACTGAAAACTGAATAAATAAGCTTTGCATTGATGTACGGATAGGATTTGTTAGGATTGGACAATATTTGGCTGAGATACCACTATTTAAAAATCTGGAATCTGAAGGTGCAAAAAAATCTAAATAGTTAGAAAATCACCTATAAAGCTGTCCAAATGAAAGACTTAGCAATGCATATTACTAATCAAAAAATAAGTTTTGATATATTTACGGTAGGACATTTATAAAATATCTTCATAGAACATGATCTTTACTTAATATCCTAATGATTTTTTGAAAAAAAAAAATATATATATCGAATCATTTCGACCCATACAATGTATTGTTGTCTATTGCTACAAATATACCCATGCTACTTAGTTGGTTTTGTGGTCCAGGGTCACATTCAAGGATTTAAAGGTCTGGTATAAGGGTAAAATAAAATCTTTACATAAAGGCACCTGAAAAGCATAGGGAATAAAAATCATGAAAGCATGTAAAAAGCATTTAAGCTCAAACTGTAATACATGGAGCTAGCAAGGTCATGGGTTTGATTCCCAGGGAAAGCAAGAACTGATAAAATATGTACTTTGAATCGACTTTAAATCAACTTAGATAAAAACATCTGCCAAACTGCATGAATGTAAAAGGATTCCAAGTAAGTTTTCATATAACAAAAATCAAAAAGCAAAATGTTTAAAAAAAATAAATTCTGGGATGGGGAAAAAACCCCAATGACATAAATGAGTCTAAAGTTGAAGAAACACCCATTAGCAAAAACAAAGTCTAAAAGCTAAAATTGCTTGTAATTCTCCCATAGTATCTTGGTGTTATTAAAACTTGAAATGTGGTTCATCCGGTTGTTGCTATGGACAACAGCGGTCCACAAGGTCAGGGGTTTTCTTACTGTGTATTTTTTTCTTTGGTAAATTCATTTGTTTTGTATGCTGCTGATTTTCCGGTGCCGTGACCCGGCAAAACAAACTGGACATGAGCAAAATTTGACTTATTTAAGACAGAACCAAAGAGAAGATATTACCTTTCCACATCATGTTGACTTAATATTACTAGGGATGCACCGATACGTATCGGTGCATCCCTAAATATTACCTCTCATTTTCCGCTCACATTTACTTGCCTTGAAAACTATAGAGCAACAAGCTTTCTCTCAGCGTGACCGCCAGACAAAAATCACAGGCAGGCCACGGTGTTTCAGTAAGTAATGGATTGATCTGTTAGGGATGTTTTGGAGTGAGGCGGCAGACAAGGGGGGCCGGTGTGGCTGTGATCATCCAGCTTACCAGAGCGTCCCCACCCGCTGCACCACATCATCTATCCCTCCTTCTCCTTCATCTCACCACATCACAGATCTCTCTTTCCTCTTGCCTCCTTTGCTCGTGGAGAGTGTGCTCTGGAGTCTCCCTCTTCAATCTCCCCACTCAGCGTGAGACCACCACAACCACGGACACATCACAGCATCTCTTCCACCCTCTGGACTCGGGATTGAATGCTGCCTCCAGATCCTGCTCGCCTGTTATCGTTCCTGCTGTGAAAAGATCCACCGCAGAAAAGCAAATGATAAAGACAAAAGAACTGAAAACTAAAAAGATAACAAAGCAAAAAGCGAGGGAGTGAGAAAGGAAGTTTGGAATAAATTGAGCAGATATGGGCTATTTTGCAAGGGGACATTGAAAATTCACTTTTACATTTTGCATTTACAGTTGCGGTCAAAAGTTTACATACACCTTGCGGAATCTGTAAAATGTTAATTATTTTACCAAAATAAGAGGGATCATACAAAATGCATGTTATTTTTTATTTAGTACTGACCTGAATAAGGTATTTTACATAAGATGTTTAAATGGTACATATGGTTTACATATGTTGTTACCTGAATGATCCACAGCTGTTTTTTTCTTTTGTTTAGTGTTGTTCATGAGTCCCTTGTTTGTCCTGAACAGTTAAACTGCCCGCTGTTCTTCAAAAAGTCCTTCAGGCTCCGCAAATTCTTTGGTTTTTCAGAATTTTTGTGTATTTAAACCCTTTCCAACAATGACTATATGATTTTGAAATCCATCTTTTCACACTGAGGACAACTATTACAGAAGGTTCAAATGCTCACTGATGCTTCAGAAGCAAACAGGATGCATTAAGAGCCGGGGGGTGAAAACATTTTGACTTTTTGAAAGATCAAGGTAATTAAAATTTTACTTATGTTGTCTTCTGAGACACATGTAAGTATCTTCTGTAGCTTGTGAAGGGCAGTACTAAATGAAAAAAATATATTTAGGCAAAATAAGAAAAATGTACACACATTCATTCTGTTCAAAAGTTTAAACCCCTGGCTCTTAATGCATTGTTTTTCCTTCTGGAGCATCAGTGAATGTTTGAACCATCTGTAATAGTTGCATATGAGTCTCTCAGTTGTCCTCAGTGTAAAAAGATAGATCTCAAAATCATACAGACATTGTTGGAAAGTGTTCAAATACACAAAAATGCTGAAAAACTAAAACAAAAACAAAGAATTTGTGGGACCTGAAGGATTTTTCTGAAGAACAGCAGGAAGTTTAACTGTTCAGGACCAACAAGGGACTCATGAACAACTATCACTAAAAAAACAGCTGTGGATCATTCAGGTAACAACCCAGTATTAAGAATCAACTATCATTTTCTCTTGTGGACTATATGTAAACGTCTTTTATGTGAAATATCTTTTTCAGGTCAGTACTAAATAAAAAAGAACATACATTTTGTATGATCCCTCTTATTTTAGTAAAATAATTAACATTTTGCAGATTCTGCAAGGTGTATGTAAACTTTTGACCGGAAATGTAAATGTGTCTTAGCACTGTGTGGACACAACCACCCTACAATGATTTAAAAAAAAAAAAATCCATTCACTTCTTTTTTTAATGACCAAAAAATTACGGTCCTCAGCCAGTTCTACACTGTCCGCCATTTTCTCCACGCTCAAGCAGCTGTAGCATGAACTGTGTCTAAAAAACAATGCAGGTGTTTTGTAATTGGATGCACAAGTGAACATAAGTTTTCATTTTCTGACACCAGAACCACTGAAGCTGATTAACATTTAAAGAGGCATGCACCAAAACGGGTTGCTGTGAACAGAACTTTTTTTGACTAGGTAAAAAGGGTGTTGTTTTTACACGACTATTAAGAAATTTTAACCAAAGTATGTTACAGACATTTCATGAAAACCCTAAAAAATCATAAGAACTTGTGGAAAATGACATCCGACAATAAACGACAATAAGGGCGAACAATTGATAAGAGTTTTTTTTTAAATGGCCAATGCTATAGTTATTTTAGATGATTACAGAAAACAAAAACAAAACATCAAGACAAGTGCAGCATATATGATACAAACTGACCCTTTTTTGCTCTCATATACTCCTTATTTAAACCCTTGTGCAATAATACATACTGTACGCAAGATGTTTATGCATGTCCACGTTACATATGTCCTAGCCAAGTAAATCCCTCCCAACCAGCCCTGCCAATCACACGCCAGCATTTATGCATATTTTTACACAGCAAAACATACTGCATCCATAATTTTTCCACCTAGAAGTGACACATCTCCTCCTAAATGCACAAGATCCAATCCTCGTCTAATTGAGCTGCATAGTTAACGTCTGACTGACATGGCCTGCTGGACAGGAAGCCTTTGCGAGAATATTTAACAACAAAAAAAGCCCCACAGTGATCCATTTACAACATGAAAGCAGAAATTAAAATTCCGCCTCTTCTCAAAAAACAAAGTCGACAGGCTGACCCTGAATATAGACTGAAAGACAAAAAGGTTGCCGATCTTTCACAGCCTGGAAAAAAATGGGTGGGAAGCCAGAGGTGACCTGCCCTGACTGTGAAAACGGAAGCGAGAGCTAAGTGTTGAGTGATCTGGCAACCAATGACCTCTGGCTAACACATTCACACTGTATTCTGGGAAGCATTCAGACTATGTAGGTAGTCTATGAAAGTTCTAAGAGATTTATGCTTATTACATGATGATAAAAGGAGCAGTCCAGACACATTCAGGGCCATGAAGATGATATTATTTAAATACTTGTTGTGAGATAACATTCACCTTCCAGGGTCAATCAACTTCTCCTTATATTCTTATTTATTTCTTCAGCTCCACCCTTTAGCCTCTTTCTGCTTCTGTTCAATCACCTCTCCTTGTGTCAAGTCCATCATCTCGCGTCTCTCAGAAGGAGGTATAGATGTGTGTTGCCCCAGCTGATGTTAATTATCGCTGGCCACCGAGGCGTGCTCTCCGCAGCATGTTTCAAATGGCCACTTGTCTCAGACACACAGCGGCATGTGTAATGAGTGCTGGATGAATTAAGAAACAGAGCCAAGGACAACGGCAGCAAGGAGGGGTGAGCCACCCCCTGACCCTGAGGATTAACATCGGACTGTCACTCAGGAGAAAAGGATGGAGGATAGAGGAGGGATGGATGACTGGAAAGAAAAACAGAGAGGACATATATGTGAGGTGCTGTGACTTAAGCCATCATCTTAATCAAACAAGCTCCACAGATGAAGCTTGATTCATAACTGATCACCTCAAGTAGTAGCTGGTATAGTGAGCCGACTTACAAAGCACATATTGGTAAGGTGACTTATTTTTAGCAATGTAGTGTAGGTCAAATGGAGAGAAAAGCAAACAAAACGTTTTCTGAATGGTTTGCTCTGGTGTGGTTGTTCTGTATGCCAAAAGAGAGGTGAGCGTTGGGCATCTGTCTGTCTGTCTGTCATTTCTCCTATCACTTCACTCTGACAGCGGAGTGTGAAAGCTCACTGTCAGCCACAAACACACATCAAGCATTCTAAATGGCAACAAAGAAAGAGAACGAGAGGGAGAGAGAAAACAGAGAGAAAGAGACTGAGAAAGATAACAATTTTATCATCTAAAAAGTAAAAAAAAAATCTAAATCAAAAATATGTTAATTTGAGATTTTTTCTTTTTGATTTACAGTTAAAGGACATTTCTATTATTATTTTGAACAAGTTCTGATTTACAAAAGTAAAAACAAACAAAAAACTAAACTTAAAATAAGATATGGTTATAATAGATAATATTATCATCTAAAAAGTGAAAACCTGAATCGAAAATATAAGCTTTTTATTTTATGATTAAAGTACAGGTTTATTGTTATTATTTTCAATAAATTCTGATTTTAAAAAGTAAAAACACAGAAAAAACTCAACTTAAAAATAAGATATGTTGTAATAGATAACAATATCATCATCTAAAAAGTGAAAGGCTGAGCCAAAAATATGTCAACTTTAATTTTTTTGTAAATTTACAGTTAAAGTACATTTTATTTGTTATTATCATTTTCAATAAATTCTGATTTAAAAATGTAAAAACAAACAATAAATCTAAACTTAAAAATAAGATATGTTTATAATAGATATTAATATTATCATCAAAAAAGTGAAAAGGTAAATCAAAAATGTATGTAGTTTTTTTTAAATGTACAGTAAAAATACATTTTATTCTTATTTTCAATAAATTCTGATTTAAAAAATTTTTTGAAAAATAAGTTATGGTTATAATAGATAACAATATCATCTGAAAAGGGAAAAGTTGAATCAAAATTATTTTCAATAAATAACAAATTTAAAAAAAGTAAAAACTCTACAATAAAAATTTCAATTGTAGACTTTTTTATGTACGGTTAAAGTACATTTTTATTTATGTTCTGATTTAAAAAAAATAAAACTAAAAAACTAAACTTAAAAATATAAAATATTAAAATATTCAATATTAAAATATACAAAATCTTGTCAAATTCAAAATTATTATTATTATTATTATTTTTTTTTTAAAGAAGTCTCTTATACTATTTTAATATATTTTAAAATGTAATATATCCCTGTGATGGCAAAGTTGAATTTTCAGCAGCAATTAATCAATATTCAGTGTCACATGATCCTTCAGAAATCATTCTAATATGCTGATGTGGTGCTCAATTATTAGCAATTATTAGTGCTAAATTGATAATAATGGTTCTTCTTATTACCAATGTTGAAAGCATTATTTTGATATTTAAAAAATTACTTATCCCAAACATTTTAATTTTGTTTCCACAAAATTAATAATTTTATTATTATTGCTTATACTATATTTTTGATCAAATAAAAGAAGCTTTGGTGAGCACAAGAAAATTTAAGAATGATTTTAAAGGAAAAAATAAAATGTAATTATTCCAAACTTTTGACCAGTAATGTATAATATACATTTCTGAAATTACAGTAATTCTTAAAACACATTCAAACATCAAAAGAACTTAAGAATCCTAGTTCAGTCACAAGTGGATATGCACAAAAGCAATGACAAAATAAAAAGACAACTTTCTTTGAAAAAACTACCGTTTTTTCAGACGTTATGTGGAATTTTACTTATGTACAAAATTTAGCGCTAAATTTCCTAGTAAGCACACCCGTAGATATGGAAAGAAGGAAAGAGTAGAATTACAAATTGCATTAGATAGATAATAAGTCACGTTCAACCTGTACTTCTTCCAACACAGCCAGCTGTACGTGTGAGTGAGTGAGTGTGTGTGCGTGTGTGTCTGGTGTGAAAAACAAGGGGCTCCATACTGTGCCGCTTCCAACAGCATCTGCCTCTCTTTTCTCTAAACTTCAGCAGCCACACCTCACTATGAAAGTATGTGTGTGTGTGTGTGTGTGTGTGTGTGTGTAAGCGGATGTGATGACAGCTGCTCTGCACAGTGTGTGTACTGCTAAACTCTCGTCCACCCCTGCTGACTGTCCATGCTGTGCAGGTATAGCAGCTCTCTCCTCTGTGTGTCCTGCTGCCTCATTAGGCCCAAGCGACACACACACACGCACACGCACATATACACAACAAAAATAATCCATTTGTCCAGCAAATGAGGCTCTTATGTCTTCAGTCCATATGAGATCGGAAACAGGTAGAAACTATTCAGTTAGTGCTGTCAAATCACAGACCAGCTCGACATAAGAAGTCAGATTCTGTAGCTACGTTCACACAACCAAACTGACTCCCTTTTAAACTGATGAGTGTGAATTTGAATTTAATTGTCCACACCACAGGAAACTGAACTGGAATTTCTACCTATCTACGACATCTGTCTGTATGTCTATTGTTCTATCTGTCATTCTGTCTGCCTATTATTCATCTATCTATCTATCTATCTATCTATCTATCTATCTATCTATCTATCTATCTATCTATCTATCTATCTATCTATCTATCTATCTATCTATCTATCTATCTATCTATCTATCTATCTATCTATCTATCGTTCTATCGTTCTATCGTTCTAACATTCTGTCTATGTCTCATCTGTCTGTCTGTCTGTCTATCTATCTATCTATCTATCTATCTATTGTTCTATCGTCTGTCTGTCTGTCTGTCTGTCTATCTATCTATTGTTCTATCGTCTGTTTATCTATCTATCTATCTGACTGTCTGTCTGTCTATCATCTATCATCTGTCTGTCTGTCTGTCTGTCTGTCTGTCTATCTATTTATCATCCATCTTTCTGTCTGTCTATCTATCATCCATTTATCTGTCTGTCTGTCTATCGTTCTAACATTCTGTCTGTCTCATCTGTCTGTCTGTCTATCTATATATCTATTGTTCTATTGTCTGTCTGTCTGTCTATTTATCTGTCTGTCTATCCATCTATCGTTCTAACATTCTGTCTGTTTAACTATCTATCTATCTATCTATCTATCTATCTATCTATCTATTGTTCTATCGTCTGTCTGTCTGTCTGTCTGTCTGTCTGTCTGTCTGTCTATCTATCTATCGTTCTAACATTCTGTCTATGTCTCATCTGTCTGTCTGTCTGTCTGTCTGTCTGTCTGTCTGTCTATCTATCATCTGTCTGTCTGTCTGTCTGTCTGTCTGTCTGTCTGTCTGTCTGTCTGTCTGTCTGTCTGTCTGTCTATCTATCGTCTGTCTGTCTGTCTATCTATCTATCGTTCTAACATTCTGTCTATGTCTCATCTGTCTGTCTGTCTGTCTGTCTGTCTGTCTGTCTGTCTGTCTGTCTGTCTGTCTGTCTGTCTGTCTATCTATCATCTGTCTGTCTGTCTGTCTGTCTGTCTGTCTGTCTGTCTATCTATCTATCTATCTATCTATCTATCTATCTATCTATCTATCTATCGTTCTATCATTCTAACATTCTGTCTGTTTATCTATCTATCTGACTGTCTGTCTGTATGTCTATCGTTCTATCTATCATATATCTGTCTGTCTGTCTGTCTATCATCTATCTTTCTATCATTCTGTCCAACTATGTCTCATCTGTCTGTCTGTCTATCTATCTATTGTTCTATCATCTGTCTGTCTGTCTATCATCTATCTATCATTCTATCATTCTGTCCAACTATGTCTCATCTGTCTGTCTGTCTATCTATCTATTGTTCTATCATCTGTCTGTCTGTCTGTCTGTCTGTCTGTCTGTCTGTCTGTCTATCTATCTATATCGTTCTAACATTCTGTCTATCTGTCTCATCTGTCTGTCTGTCTATCTATCTATCGTTCTAACATTCTGTCTGTTTATCTATCTATTTATCTGAATATCGGTCTGTATGTCTATCTATCTATCTATTGTTCTATTGTCTGTCTGTCTATCGCTCTAACGTTCTGACTGTTTATCTATCTATCTGACTGTCTGTCTGTCTCTGTGTCTGTCTATCTATCATTATCTATCACTGATTTTTCTTTATTTCTTTGGATTCAAATTCATTTGAATTCTACATCCTTTCAAATTCAAACTGCATCTAAATGCAATCATGTATACTGCTTCAGTTCAAATACACTTTAAATGTAACTTAAAAGCATTCTTGATTCAATTCTAAAAGGTGCACCACTTTCTATTAATGTTCACATTTTAAATGTTCAAAAAACATGTAGTTTGCATTCCTTTAGGTCATGTAGTATATATGGTGACAGTAACTCTGATTCATGTACTGACCAAACATTGACTATTATCTCAGTATCTCTCTGCCTCTCATTCTCTTATTTTTTATCTCTCTGTTTCTCTCTCGCTCGCTTCATGAATATTTAGTGCTTTTCAGTCAAACAAGACAATCATTAATTTCAAAGAACGCCCTTCATTCAATCAGCTCAGCTGGAAAGGGCACTGCCTGAGTGAAAACAAACAAAAATACCACCAAACCACTCTGCAGATACCATTGGCACCGGCAGGTAAAGCAAATAATGTGTATCAACAAGAAAACCCAATGAACATTTAAAAACTAGAATCAAAATCAGAAAGCGTAGAGAAATCAAATGATAAATAGCCTAGATAACCGGAGAGATCTTTATTGCATCCCACAAAGACTTTGCCCTCTTGTCTTATCCAGCAGCGAACCAGACGGCCAAAAGAGGAAGAAAGGCCGGCAGGAAATGATGAGTGACCTCTCGCTGCTAAAGAGTTGATGGCAATTATCATTCATCATATCCTAACATATCCTAAACAATAATTAGCTCCTGGTCCTCTAATCTAATTGTACAAACTGCCTTCCAATGGTGCTAATACAATTTTGATCTCTTATTGATCTGAAAAATGGGAGGGACAAATCTAACAGTTGGCTTATTAATATTAATTAAATGGCTAGTGGTTCAACCTTATTTGCTGAAAGGCTAGGCTGTGTTTCTCAGTCTTGCTGGTGTAGTATTTCTAAAAGACACTACAGAGGAAAAACAATGGAGAGACAAAAAAGGAAGGCTGAATGTAATTGAACAGAGATTTATATTTTTGTGAATTGTATTAGCGTGAAGTATATGAATGTGCTGATGTTTGTAAAGATAGAGGTTAATTCGAGCAGGACTAATGGAGTCTAATTTCATTTACTTGGTTGAAAATGAATCAGCATGCTGTACGCTCACACAGCGTTAACATAAACGGAGACTAAGAAAGTTGGGTTTATCAACACATTTATCATCTAAACATTCTTATGTGCACACACACATATTTATACATGCATTTATAAAAAGAGAGAGGGAGAGATAGAGGAGTAAACTGGATTAGGCTCAAGAATAGTGTGCTCAGATTTGCAGTCAATTATGAGGGATTTAGACCATGCTATGTGAAATCATTCTGGTGGCTTGCTCCTAATATTACATCCAGAGAACGGGTAAGCTCCAGTCTTTCAGTGCCAAGCCCTTCTGATAATCAGGGCTGAACTCCCTCAGCAAAGAGAGCTGGGCTGTGGAAGCCCTGTTATGAGACGCCGTAGTCCTTGAGCCCAGCTCTAATCGATTAACTCATTACATACTTAGATCCAACAAATGTTTAGCTGCTATGCCCATGCCAGCACTGCACCAATTCTGTTCCAACGGTTCAACTAAGACTAAAACTAATGACTGACAATGTATATTTAAGGTTGTGGGTCACTGATTGAACCTTTGACGATGGGCCGGATGACTGCCTGCTTATGGTTGAAAGTTCAAAGAGCATTAAAGTTCTATAATTGGGTTGTCATTACGGGCTTATATCTTAATATAAGAGCTCATATTAAGTTCTCTTATCAGTCTAAGTGAGACAACGTCCACGCACAAGTATATTGGAACAAGGCTGATGATAATCTACTGCAATGACAAGGAATAAATACGGACCAGAACCAGGTCAAGATCAAAGACCTTTTTAATTTCTTGAGATTCGAGTCCAAAAAAGAGCAGTCTGTATTTCATAAAACTGAATGATTGAGAAATGTACAGGCATGCACAAAAATTGTGATAGTTAAAAAGTCATTCCCTTGATCTTTGTGGTCATTGTACTTCAAAAACATTTCAGAAATGTTTAAAAACTCAAAACATTCTAGTTAGTCTTAAAACAGCTTATATTGAAGCCAATCTGCCAAAATTGCCTCCACAGAAGAAGATCATCGCCTGCTTCTACATCAATGCCTGTTTAGTCCCGCACATGTAGTGTAAATAACGAAAGAGGCAAATGCAGATCTTCAGGAAAAAAAAACAAAAAAAAAAAACAAAGAAAGCAGCTGTACGGTGCCAAGTTGTGGAAAAACAGTCTTTGCATTGCATTTCTTCTGATACAAACATTGGAGAAGAGTGGATACATGTTATTTTTAATGATGAAGTTCCAGACACGTCAGTAAAAACTTGGTCCTTTGTTCACTTCATTCTACTGCAGATTTTTTTTTACAAACAAGGCACAATTCGACGCAGGATTTTTTTTTAGAAAGATTGAAACTAAAAGACAATGCTGTGCTGAATATATTGGATCCAACAGTAATGTTGCACCACACAAGTGTGAGTAACTGCATTACGTGGTCACTATTGCTACAGATTGTTTGATATGTAATGGGAATGTATACATCGTTAACCTAAATCACAGCAGCTATCCATCCATCTATGAAGGATGTAGGCTGTCAAACATGCACAAGTATTAGCCAATCATAGCAGTGGACGTTTACTTCCGAATCTACAATCTTCCACGCCTATTTAAATTGAGCATTTTGATGAGTGGGTCAAAACAGGACAGAAAATAGCATATTACTTCTAAATTATGTTTTTTTTTATGTAAAAGTCTTGATAACATTATAAGTGGACCTAAGAGAACAGTACTAAATAATACAAAACGCAGTTCATCATTCCTCCATTCTGCCACTGGGCAGACAAACAAATAGTCTGACTTGTCATTGCTTAAGCCAAAATGATCACCCAAGTTCTCATTTACTTCCAGTGTCGTTCCAAAACTAAATGACTTTCTTTATTCTGTGGTGACACAAAATAAGACATTTTGAAGAATCATGGTAACCAAACACTTTTGGACAAAAAAAAACACTTCTTCTTCTGAGTAATACGGGTCATACAGGAATGACATGATTTTGAGTAATTGATGAAAGAACATTTATTTTTGGCTCATGGTTTGGTTGGTTATAATGGCCCAATTTGCCCATCCTGTTAGATATTTGTAACTAATCTATCTCCATTGATGACCATGCGAAAGAAGAAGTGCATCCTGACTTTGTTTCAAGCAACATTTACATCTAAAATATTGAATTATATGTGACCCTAAACCACAAAACCAGTCTTAAATAGCATGGGTATATTTGTAGCAATAGCCAAATATGCATTGTATGGGTCAAAATTATATATTATTTTTCTTTAATATGCTAAAATCATTAGGATGTTAATTATGTTCCATGAAGATATTTAGTAAATATATCAAAATGTATTTTTGATTAGTAATATGCATTGCTAAGAACTTAATTTGGACAACTTTAAAGGTGATTTTCTCAATATTTAGATTTTTTTGCACACTCAAGATTCCAGATTTTCAAATAGTTGTATCTCAGCCAAATATTGTCCTATCCTAACTATATCCACACAATAGAAAGCTTATTTATTCAGTTTTCAGATGATGTATAAATCTCAATTTCAAAAAAATGTAGCATTATGACTGGTTTTGTGGTTCTGGGTCACATATTATATGATTTTTTTACCAGAGAACAACTATTTGGATAACTCTTTAAAAGCATGAAATTGAGTTTCGGCTGCCTTCAACATCACAGCTCACGATAATAGACGTGGGACTGACAACATCATGATGTCATCCTGATTTCCTGTGGCTCCTGAGTGATTAGTCAGACAGCATTTACAGCTCTGGACTCAATAAATCCAGCGTAAGTTCCATTAGCAAAGATAGAGAAGTTGTGTAGCTGGAAAACTGCCACTGGGATGTCTAGGAATGCTAATGGAAAACTTTCTACAGTTATTACAGACTCCCTTGACTAAAGCAAACTAATGTTAATATATGCCATAAAGCTACACATTTTACACTTTTCTAGGAAATCAATATATACATGGCTTACTTAGAGTTGTCTCAACTGAACAAGGAAAAGGTATTTTACTATCAAAAAAATTACACACATCACCTTTAACGAAGTCCGTTGACTAACTGTCCAAAACAGTGAGCAGAAAAACTCATGAAAAGTGGCATTAAGTATGCCATTTCATAGTCGTGAGTGGTTATGAGTCTGGGACTATGAGATCCAAATGAGGCTTCTAGATTTGACAATACTCATGCAAACAAAGACAGGTGGGGATTGCTTACAGTATAGAAAGAGTTTTAATGAAATGACCACTGAGAGACATTTTACCCGACGACAAAAAATGCTTCTGTAATTTGCTGTCAGCCTGTCAAGAGACCAGCAGAAAATAGCAAATGATCTCAGTGGTCCAGCTTCTTGTTTAAAAGAGGAAAAAGACAGAGAGAGAGAGAGAGAGAGAGAAAGAAAGGATGTAAGCGAGCAGAGAAAGCGAGAGAGTGAGAAATACACAGAAAGAGAGAGAGCGAGACACAGGGAAGACAGTATAGAGGAGATGGAGGAGGAGGCCATTAAGCGTCTCTCCGGCTGCTTTGTTTGCAGTTTATGCTGCACTTTATTTCTACCATAAACAAGCGCATGAGCCCAGCGCATCTTGAGCACCTCTATATATTACCCACAATGCCCTGTGGGGCGGGAGAGTGTGGCACGGAGGGAGACAGGGGAAGGAACATTATGCAGATTCTATTATTCTTTGTCTGCGTCTCATGACACCACTGATCCAGTACCTTATCCCAGTAGCTACCTCCAGTCCTTCCAGCAACTCCATGATGCATTTTTCCTAACTGCTGCAGCTGCACACTTCACCATATACCAGCACTGTGAACAAAGAGGAGAGGAGCTCATTAATAAACTTACAGGAATCATATCATCATTTTTAAACATTTTTAACAACCGTTTTACATTACCCTTAAAGGGATAGTTTACCCAAAAATTTTAATTCTGTCATTAACCACTCATCCTCATGTCATTCCAAATCTCTAAGACATTTATTCATCTTCAGGACACAAATTAACATATTTTGATGAAATTTAAGTTTTCTGACCCTGCATAGACAGCAACGCAACTGACATGTTCAAGGCCCTGAAAGGTAGTAAAGATATCAATAAAATAGTCCATGTGACATCAGTGGTTCGACCTCCATCGAAGTTCACTTCCAGAACAAAAATTCACAGATAATTTACTCACCTCTTGACATCCAAGATGTTCATGATCTTTCTTCAGTCGTAAAGAAATTGTTTTTTTAGGAAAACATTTCAGGATTTTTCTCCATATAGTGGATGTCTATGGTGCCCGCGAGTTTGAACTTCCAAAATGCAGTTTAAATGCAGTTTCAAAGGGCTCTAAATGATCCCAGCAGAGGAAGAAGGGTCTTATTGAGTGAAACGATTGGTTATTTTTTTTTAATTGACAATTTATATACTTTTTAACCTTAAATGAGTGCCTTGTCTAGCTCTGTGTGTACTCTGTGTATTCCAGTTCAAGACAGTTGCAGTAGGTCAAAAAACTTGTCTAATTTTCTCCTTCAACTTAAAAATCATCCTACATTACTGCAGAAGTACCGACCAAGTGTTTACAAAGTGAACGATTCTGAAGTTAGAGAAGAAAATTAGATGGGAATTTTTCGACCTACCATAACTGTCTTGAACTGGAATACAGAGTACACTCAGAGCTAGACAACATGAGCATTTGAGGTTAAAAAGTATATAGATTATCAATTTTTTTTAGAAAATAACCAATCGTTTCGCGAGTCCTTTGAAGCTGCATTTAAACTGCATTTTGTAAGTTCAAACTCGCAAGCACCATAGAAGTCCACTATATGGAGAGAAATGTTAAAATGTTTTCATCAAAAAACAATTTCTTTACGACTGAAGAAAGACAGACATGAACATCTTGGATGTTGAGGGGGTGAGTAAATTATCTGTAAATCTTTGTTCTGGAAGTAAACTTCTCCTTTAATGTTATGAACTTAACTTGAACTTGGTAATTGCGTTGCTGTCTACACAGGGTCAGAAAGCTCTTGTATTTCATCTTAATTTGAGGTCTGAAGATGAACAAAGGTCTTACGGGTTTTGAACAACATGAGGATGAGTAATTAATGACAGAATTTCCATTTTTGGGTGAACTATCACTTGAATACGGCCTAAAGTCTTGGTCAAAGTCAGGCTAACTTAATTTATTTACTTGTATCTTTCATTTCAAAAACATCCAGTCACCACAAAAGTATTACCATGCAACAATTTACTCAGAGTGAACATGTAAAGAGAGAGTAGGTGGATTTTGCTGAGGAAGCAGTGGACTGCTTCAGGCGTGGTCGTTGAGCTACGCTTGTGGGCGACGACTGTTTCAGTAAACACTCTGCGGGGCCAGTGTTTGATCATCTGTGTAGTCAGTGTGGTCTAATTGTTTTGCTAAGCATGCTAATTGCTTCTCATCCAGTCTCTTTAAATGTCAGCGCTCCCTGTAGTTACAATGTGATTCACCGGCCCTTGAAAATGGAAACAAGGCTGAATGATTCAAAATGGAGAGGAACGGACAGAGAAAACGGGTAGAGGAATGAATGGTGGGGTCAGAGTGTTTGTTTGGAATGGCTCCACCAAGCTTTACCCACAAGCGTGACCTCACTGGTCAGCAGCCCTGATTCTGAACACCCTGCCCCTCAGGTCTCTGGGAAGGTCAGTACATCATACCAGCCACGAGCCAAAAGAAGCATTTATCTGTAAATAGACAGACAGTGCCGCCAACACACCCGCGCTAGGTCAAGCACTAAACGACCAGCATTTTTGAGTGTTTGAGATGATTTGCCTGTGTACTAACGCGTGAGATTTAGAACCTGAGGCTGATACTGAACTAAATCATATTACAAAGCCCTGATGACATTTTAATTACCGCGATTTAACACATGACATGGAAATATATTATCACAGAAGTCAGGCGAGTACATCACTACTCAAGAAATCAATAAAAAGTTGAACATCCTGAAAGCTAAAAATCTCCTCTTCTGCCCACATTAAGTCACTTATGTCGCACACTACTTGATCCAAACTAGAGTTTGCTGTATATTTTAGGTTTAAACAGCAATATGTCAATGCAAGTACAGTACAACCAGTTGAACTGGCAGCAGCTGTATACCACTGTAGCTTGGTAACATCTCAGGATGAGATGATACCAGCTTCACTGTTTTATTCATGTTTCTGTCACGTTGGATTTAGCACTAAAACTTCACATGCACAGAACAGCACTTGTGTTTGTCTGCCCCAGATGCACTGTAAGAGAGCCAAAGAATGCAAAAATCACCAAAGCCAACTTGGAGGCAAGAAGCTATGAGAAATGCACTACACTATGGGTAAAATCAAATGGCAGTAACTATGTTAACACTGCTACTGAGAAAAAAAAAAGAGTTCATGATTGAATTTGTGTTGATTTTATCAGTTTTTTAAAGAGACCACAAAGGGGTCTGCAGAAAAAAAATGTTAACAACATGTTAATCATGCTAAAATATGCTATCAACATGCTAATCATGTTAGGAACATGTTATCTACTGATTTCAGATGTTTTTTGCTAAATCAGCTGATTTTAATTGGTTTTCAGCTGGCTTTTTGTTAAATCATAACGCTGAATCTGCCATTTTTGTCCGACAAACAAAACTAGACAGGAGAATAGATTCATTTTGAGGGACTTAAAGGGTTAGTTCAGCCAAAAATGAAAATTAGCCTATTATTTACTCATTCTACAGGCATTCTAGGTGTATATGACTTCCTTCTTTCAGATAAATCCAAACTGAGTTATATTAAAAAAATGTTCTGGCTCTCCCAAGCATTATCATGGCAGTGGGTGTATCAGTTGTAGTGGACCGCGCATTCCAGGGCCCAGTTTATGGCGAGGGCCCCTCCCTGACCACAATAGTGGACAAAGGTTTGCCACATTTTGATTGGATCTTGGTGGACTAACATAAGCAAACTGTCCAACGCCATCAGATAAGGATACCAGGACAACTGCCAGACACCTCTTAGAGGGCAAGAAGAGACCTTTGGTACAAAAACCCGGGAAGGACAGAAAATCCTATTGGTCAAGACGCAGTTTCTGCCCTTCACCCACCTTGAGACTGTTTCCTAAGGTTGCTGACACCGAGAGCAGACAGTTACCATGTTAAGAAACAGCTTCACAAACAGTCTTTTCTTAACAGTCTTATAGTCTTACATTTTATCACAGAAATACTGGTATAAAAAGTCATAGTTCGGATATAAACATTGATGAGCTCTAACTTAAACCATGACATGTAATTGTATGTTCAGCATTAAATACTGTCAGATTTCCTCCCAGTCATAATACCCCATGACTTTAGCCTGTTTGAGACAAGGAACCTGTTGCGATTCCAACCTACAGGGCAACAGCGGGTGCTCACACAATGAGACAGGATCTCTAACAGATTTTCCCACTGTTCTCACTAGGCCTCAGGCTTGGCTTTCTTTGTCTCGCTCCAGTACTCTATGCTGAACACCAAAGGCAGATGTTGGTGTGTATACATGTGTTTGTGTGTAGTAGTTTGAATTTCCCATTGGCTCAGGTAGCCTATGTAATGATTTCTGTGTTTCTGCAACAAGACCTGAGGGACATGTTCTGTAGCTTTTAAACACCCAGCAAACACTATAGAAGTGGCTCAGAGATGGCTTTAAAAACCTTTTATTTACTGTATAACAGTCTGTTACACTTTCCCAGCCAGTGACTGGTGGTCATTTTCAATCCACAAGAGTGATAAATGTGAATAGACTTACTGTCTGCAATGTGAGGACATGAGCATGAGACCTGACTCGTGCTATACTGTAAGTTTCCTCCAAAACTGCTTCACAAGTTAACTAATTAAAGTTAATTATTATATGATAGAACTTCAGATGGAAGAGAGTAGGAATGTGTAACTACATACTTTAAAATTCACAAAAATGTTCTGTGATTCCAAACAATTATTCAGATATTCACTTCATTCTTTTCTGTCAAAAGAGGCATAACAAAAAATAACAGAATGCAGAGCTCTCGAAATGCTTAAAAAATCATCTTAAAACAATGTTAATGGTGAAAATACAACAAGCTAAGACACAACAGTCAAAAACAAAATGAATGCAAGATCGTTCAACCTTTCAATAGGGAAACTGACAGATATTTAGCAAGTAAACAGATTAAATAGCAATAAACTTTTATAGCAACATATCTATAATGGTCCTCATAAACAAATGCTTTATGCATAATAACGTGCATTGCCCGAAATAAGACAGTTTTCAATTTGACAGTAATTGTCTTAAAGTTTATTACTGAAATGCTGCATTTGTTACACCAGTGCTGCTTTGATGGCTGGCTCTGTTTTAAAAAGGATGAATTTAGGAACAGAGCTTCTCAGAGAGAGTTTTCAATGCTGACAGTCTAACACTAAAGTTAAACATGCCATCAGCACAATAAGTACCTCTCTGAGAAGCTGTGCCTGAAAATTCATCCCCTTGAAAGCAATGTCACTTAAATTTTTAGAGATAATACTGTTATACATGTTATCAAAGATAAACTTAGTAAAAATACAGAAACGTGCTGCAAAAACAGAAACAAGCTGCAAATACTCACAACACAATCAAATACAGAAACGTGCTGCAAAAACAGAAACAAGCTGCAAATACTCACAACACAATCAAATGCAGAAACATGGTGCAAAGACTCACAACACAACTAAATACAGAAATGCACTGCAAAAACAGAAACGTCCTGCAAAAACAGAAAAAAACAGCAAAAACAGAAATGTGCTGCAAAATACAGAAACACACTGCAAATACTTACAACACAACTAAATTCAGAAACACACTGCAAAAACAAAAAACACGCTGCAAATACTCACAACTAGGGCTGGACGATATGGCCAAAAAATAAAATCCCAGATTTTTTCACAAAAAATCAGATTTACGATTTAAATAGATTTTTTTTTACCCCCTACTACTTTCAGCATGTAAAGAAACCCCAGCTTTTCCACAATATATATGGGCACCATATATTTTGCAATATACATTGATCGCTTTCCAGCAGGCCCCCATTCTTATCATACCGCACACAGTAAATGTATATTTTCATGCTTTTTTATATCATATATAAAAATATAAAATTTTGAAAACAGAAATATTAAATGATTTAAATAACTGAAACGACCTGCCAATATATATATATTAGTGTATTTCTAACATGGGGGGAGGCTGAGCCCATTCGGAACTGCTGGAGCCCAGAGAGGAGCGTCGGCGGATATTAAAGAGAAAACCGATTTTCATTCAAACAAATCGATGTAAACTACACATAGGCACAGATCACATTGGAAATGTTTAAGGGAACTGCAACAAGGGACAAACACGGCTGGGACATGCTTTGGGTCCTTCTGATGAAGAACCATATACCTGGTTGACCAAGACAGGCCTTGTATGGACATTAGAATATGAGCAAAGCTGGGAGTTAAAGAGTCTAAAAAAATCTTTCAAAGATATTCTAAATTTGTACACTTTGACAAATCTTCCTCATAAATGCTATTTTAATCAGCCTGGTACCTCTGAAGAAGAAATAGTTTCTCTAAGGACTAATAAACACCTGTTCGAGAAAGCAATTTTAGCCAGGTATTGCTATTTTTGTGTGCAATATCAAACAGATGGTCCATGAAATGTCTGGTTGTGACTATAGTGGTCTTAATAAAATATCTTGAAATCCCAAACTGTACACATCTTTATTGCAGACTTAAGTTTGCAAAACACAGCTAAATAATTGCTGGCTAGATGGTAACATTTAAGCAATCGAAGAGAGCAGTAAAACACGACAGTATGTCTTTGTCAAATCAGTTCAGGCGGTCGTTCGACTGACCTGTAAATGTCCTGTCATCATTATCCTCCAATACAACCTCTACTAATACAGACAGTCAGCTAAACCTCAAAGTGAGGCTTCTAGGCAATTTTGTCTTTTTTTCTCTCTGTGGTCTGTCAGTGTGTGTAAGGACCAGGCTGGAAAACCTTCCAGGAGAGTGAGGTAATTATCCATTCTCTCCTGTCTGCCTGCTATGTACAGACCATTCTCCGACTGCTCGTTAATGAAGCGTCCAATCAAATGCAGCCAGCACTGCAGAGCAGCACCATTTAAAACCACAGGTCCAGACAACGGGCCGTTTTGACACACTCGCCATGACAACGAAGATGAGGGACTGTTTTTTGGGGTGGAGCCAATTACTTTATTCATTTATGCTAGTGCCAAAAGCGCAGTATGTGTTTTACAATATTTTCATTCTTTTCGTAATACTTACCTGTATGGTGATCTACAGCCTCAACTAGGAAGTTTCCCCGTCTCCTGTGAAAGAAATTTGAACGTTTTTTCAAACAGTGCCACAAAATCATTCCTAGTTGTTTGGGATTTTCTATAACCGTATGCATAATCATTCGAAATTTAATAAGAGGCAGGGTAAAACAAAAACTCTTATTGTTTTGAAATTGAAGCTACAGTGTGTGGGATCGGCAGTCATATCCTAGCTGGTAAACAGAGCCATTAGCGCTAATGATAGAGTGTGTGTGAATACAATGTGCATTAGGATGAAGTGTGGGCTTCATCCAAACAGATTCTGCGAGTCCATAGCGAGTCGCTCGCACAAGCTATGGCCCCGTGTTAACTATTATTAGTAGTATTCATCTCCAGCCAAATTGAGACTAAATCAGCTGACTAAACTAACTTAATGCCCTGGGCACATTGCAGCACATAAGGAGGAAAAGGTTCACAAGCGAAGATGAAAATAGCACTGTGAGAATACACACAAGAGCTGCTGCTTTTGTACTTTATGTAGTAGATATACAAACCAGATGCTTAAAGAGCTGCAAACCAGATCAACAAGTCTGTTTGCTTTTCAGCATCTGCTTTCATCAGAGTCAACAGTTCAGACAGGGTGAAACCATGATACATTGTCCATTAGCATATATGGCATCTGCTCTCATATGTCTCATATGTTTTTGACTATACACCCTTAAAAATAAAGGTGCTTCACGATGCCATAGAAGAAACTTTTTTGTCTAAATGGTTCTATAAAGAAGGTTCTTTGTGGCGAAAGAAGTTTCCTCAGATTTTAAAAAGGTAAGAAAGAGGTGGTTCTAGAACCTTTGACTGAATGGTTCTTTGTGGAACTAAAAATGGTTCTTCTATGGCATCCCGGTAAGGAACCTTTTGAAGCACCTTTATTTTTAAGAGTGTACAAAGAAATTAAAAATGGTCCAATGTTGTTTTGGACCACGTTAACTTTAATTTATTAGACAAAAACAGACTAAACATTTTTTTTTTGTATTACTCAGAAGAAATGCATCTCTTTGTTTATCTAATGTGTGAAAACAACCAAAGTGCTTTAGGACCCAGATGTTGTCCATCAAGTGATGACACAACACATTGTTTAAAGGGTTAGTTAACCCAAAAATAAAAATTCTGTCATTAATTACTCACTATAATGTCATTCCAGACCCGAAAGACCTCTGATCATCTTCAGAACACAAATTAAGGTATTTTTGATTAAATCCATTGGCTTCTGACCCTGCATAGACAGTGATGCAACTACCATGTTCATGGTCCAAAAAGGTAGTAAGGACATCATTAGAATAATTGAATTAAAATAGTTGAAAGTCAAACTTTTTTTGTGTTATTTGAGCACAAAAAGTATTCTCATAGCTTCATAAAATTAAAAATTAAGGTTGAACCACTGATGTCACATGGACTATTTTAATGATGTCCTTACTACCTTTCTGAGCCTTGAACCTGTCAGTTGCATTGCTGTCTATGCAGGGTCAGAAAGCTCTCAGATTTCATCACTGCAAAAAATGCCTTTCTTACTTAGATTTTTTGGCTTGTTTCCAGCCAAAATATCAAAAAATTCTAAAATCGAGAAGGATTTTCTAGACGAGTTTTCAGAACAAGACTTTAGTTTTTGCTTGGAACAAGCAAAATAATCTGCCAATGGGGTAAGAAAAAATCTTATTTCAAACAGAAAACAAGATTATTTTTCTTACCCCATTGGCAGATTATTTTGCTTTTTCAAGCAAAAACGCACTTAGTTTTGATTGTTTTTTTCCGAAAACAAGACAATAATTGTTACTTCTTGATTTAAGAATTTTTAGTTATTTTGGCTGGAAACAAGACAAAAAATCTAAGTAAGAAAAACATTTTTTGCAGTGATCAAAAATATCTTAATTTGTGTTTTAAAGATGAGCGAAGGTCTTATGGGTTTGGAAAAAAAACATTAGGATAAGTAATTAATTACAGAATTTTTATTTTTGGGTGAGCTAAACCTTTAACATAAAGGCAAAATTATTAACACTGCATATACTGAGCAGCAATAGAATTGCATTTTTTATTTGCATTTATTGTTCTTCCTCACTGTTTACGACCCTATCACAAAAGACCTGCAACCCATTTTTGAGTTGAGACCCATTAGCTGAAAACCACTAGACAACAAACAAACCTGGCAACATCCACTAGGATAAAATAGAAGCTATAGACTGACGCAACAGACAATCCAAAAACATGTAAAACAAAACCTTCCAGGAAACCACCAAACACAGTTCCAAACAAGACCTCCAGTGCTGAGAGCTGCTGTCTTTTGCCACCCAGTGAAATCAACATTTATAAGAGTGGTAATGAGCGTTTTCCTTCCCGCGTGACAGCGCTAAAGCAGCGCTAATTACATTAGCATGAGCTATGAAATATGAGCTAGCTGACACGCAGTTCCCTCAGAGGATGATGAAGGAGCAGGCCGATTTTTTAATAAACACGGTGCTGGCGAAATATCATCTCCTAACTGCCTTTGTATCGAGCCGCATGCACTACTTCTGCCAAGATCCACCACTGACTCCCTAGGAATTTATGTACAAATAACTACTTTTTAATAGCCCTGTAATGTGATTTCCTGCCAAAGAAATATTCAAATAGCTTTCAAAACCAGTACAGTATATTATCAGCCCCAAGCTAAACTGGATGTGGAAGGGTGGAGGGGAAAAAAAAGAGACAGATTATTTTTTACTCTGTAATTATTATACCATTGTCATCTGTGAGAGAGGAAAAAAGACAGGGTAGTACTGCACCATGTTTCACTAGGGAGCAAACGGCTTTGTTTTCTAAGAATCAGGTACAAAAACAAACAGTAATTGTCGCATTTAATTACCATAGTCATTTTCTTTGCCCCATCACATTTATCACCCATTTTCCTCATTGGATTACAAAATAATGTCTCTTTCATTAAGGGCGATTGGAAATGAAACCAAGGCTGCTTTTGTGTATGTGTACACTTTAAATTGCTTACTAAATGCAAATGGGTGAACTCCGCAGCATAAAGCACACGTGTGGTTATTATATTTTCCGTGTTTGTGACCCCGACTTTCTTTTATGTGGCCTTAATGAAGCAACTGCGGGCTTCTGAGACCACCGTGACATTCGTTTGAGTGTCACTGAAAGAATTTCACTACTTCTCATGTGACCATTATGGTACCATGGACTGCAGAACTGAATTAATTGCCTTGGCACTGTGGCTCACTTTCCATTGTTGTGCCTTCCATTAAGACTAGGGAGCGGTTGCAAAATCCCACAGTGGATTGCATATGTGTGTGCCAGCAAAAGTCTGAATGTTTGGATAGAATACATTGCTGAAACGCAGAAAACAAGAGAAAAATGAACTGAATGCGTGGAGAACAATATAATTAAAAAGATATCTGTTTGATTCAGGGACAAACAACAAAGAGGAACAAAAACTATACAAGACCACATTCATAGCTCATGAGAATTGCGCTGGAAATTGTCAGTGGCATCTAGCCATCTACGGTAAAAAAAAAAAAATTAAATATACGCTACTATTCAAAAAGTTTGAGGTCTATAATTTTGTTCAATGTTTTGAAAGAAGTGCTCAACAAGGCTGCATTTATTTAATTAATAGGAGAGTAAAAACAGTAATATTGTGACATATTTTTACAATTTAAAGGAATAGTTCACCCAATAATGATTTCTGTCATTAATAAATTCTGTCATTAATTATTCACCCTCATGTCAGTCCAAACCCATAAGAGCCTTGGTCATCTTCTGAACACAAATTAAAATGTTTTCTGATAAAATCCAACAGCTTTCTGACCCCGCGTAGACAGCAACACAACTACTGTTGTGAATATGCATCGAAGACTGACACAGAAGAGAAAAAATTGTTTAATCGTTGATTGTTGTTATCTTTGTGCACAAGAAGTATTCTCATAGCTTCATAAAATTAAAGGGTTAGTACACCCAAAAATTAAAATTCTGTCATTAATTACTCACCCTCATGTTGTTTCAAACCCGTAAGACCTTCATCTTCGGTACACAATTTAAGATATTTTTTATTAAATCCAAAAGCCCTCTGACCCTCCCATAAACCGCAAGGGTACTACCATGTTCAAGAAAAGTACCAAGATGATCGTAGTAGTCCATGTGACATCAGTGGTTCTGTAATTTTACAATGCTATGAGAATACTTTTTTGTGCAGAGAAAACAAAAAGAATGACTTTATTTCACAATTTCGTCATTACTGACTCATTTGTGGAAGCGCATTCATGAGTGATGCAGTAGAAACGAAAATGTGGAATAAAGTTGTTCTCGAAAAAGTATTCTCGTACCTTAGTAAAATTACAGTTGAACCACTGATGTCAAATGGACTTTTGTGGATCATCTTGGTACTTTTCTGGGCCTTAAACATGGTAGTAGCCTTGCTGTCTATGGGAGAGTCAGAGAACTCTCGGATTTCAACAAAAAAAACAACAACATGAGGGTGAATAATTAATGACAGAATTTTAATTTTTGGGTAAACTAACCCTTTAAGGTTGAACCACTGATGTCACATGGACAATTTATCAATGTCCTTACTACCTTTCTGGGCCTTGAATATAGTAGTTGCTGCTGTCTATGCAGGGTCAGAAAGCTCTCAGATTTGATCAAAAATATCTTAAATTGTGTTACAAAGAAGAATGAAGGTCTTACAGGCTTGGAACGACATAAGGCAAGTAATTAATGACAGAAATTTTATTTTTGGGTGAAGTATCCCTTTAAAATAACCATTTTCTGTTGTAAATTCAAAGCTGAATGTTCACCAGCTATTATTCCAATCTTCAGTGTCACATGATCCTTCAAAATATGCTGATTTGGTGCTTAAGACACATTTCTTATTATTATCAATGCTGAAAACAGTTGTGCTGCTTAATATTTTTGTGGAAACAGGATTTATCTGAAACATTTTTCTTGATAACAAATGTAGAAAAGTCTTTACTGTCTGTTTTGATCAATTTAATGCACCCTTGCTCAATAAAAGTATTAGGAAATTAAGTTATACTTCATTAAAACCTTCAAAATATTTTATATTTCCAATAATTCACTGTGTAAGTAAATATTAAATAAATATATAAGTAAATAATATGTAATTATAATATATCTGAAAAAATATATTTTTTTGCCATACAGGGCATTAGTAATCCAGACATCAACACTTCAGTTCAAGTGCTTAACACAGTATGTGTGTGCTTGAAATTGTTCTGTAATAGTTTCTGGAGATGAGACTCTTCACAGCAGACCTTCAGGAACCCAAAGAGGGCCCGATAACCCAGCGGCCTCGCCCAGGCCACGCGAGCCAATCAGACCTGTGGGCTCAAATCTCTCATACGCCCTCTCCGCTCAAATGGAAAAGAGTCCCAAGCTGTTCTGTTAAGCATCTGTGTGTATGTGACAATTTGAGATTATGTGTGAGTAAAATAAAACCAGTGTGAATCATAAAGTGCAAATGTCTTTGTTTTCGACTAAAAATTAAACGTGTATGCTGCATTTGACAAAAAACATGAACATGTGTGCACTCTTATGGACAACCGATGTCCTTGGCACCTCTCTGCGCGTGTGTGTAGCGCATCAAGAGTGACTTTGACAAGCTGATAATGGGGCTCTTTTTGGGGGCTGGTGCTGCGTGGAGCCCCTCTACACACTGGGCTTATCTGGCTCTCTCAGGGGAAGTGGACAGAGAGAGAAAGAGAGGGAAAAAAAGAGATTCTCAACTGAAGCTTGCGCCTTTATCGCTCTGACAGCCGCCGTTTACAGGAGAGCGGAGTGCCAGTCAGATCATTTACAGGAACAGATTAATACTGCCCAATGTGTCTCTATCTCTCTCTCTCTCTCACACACACACACACACACACACACACACACTACAGAGGTTTGTCTGTGACCGCACGCACATTTCCCCTATCTCTTCTCACTCTAGACTGTCTCACACTAGCCTTTGTGCACTGCAGTGTGTGTGCGCCGTGAAACAGATGCAGTCTATATGGAGACTCACTCAGAATTAGTGATGGGAAATAAGAGAGAACATTAATTCAAGTGTCTCACTTAAGTGAGGACTTGTACTTTCCAACTTTACTAACTTTTGAGAGAAAATAGCTATTGTTTACTGCAGCAAATGCAACCATATATAGACATAATGAGATAAAACAATGGATGGATGGATGTTACTGTTGCCAAGCACAGTGTAAGGTTCCCAAAGCTTTTGACCAATGAATTTCTATGACTTTTCCTAGCCAGTTTGTCTTTCTAGTACTCAAATACGATTGACTCAGAGTAGTGCAATATTCTAGTGATATCGGTGATACTCCAACCATTTCACCATTTATATCACTCCGCTTGCGGTATTTCTCACATCGAGTGTCATTGTGGATGCCCAAATCCACCATAATTTTATAAATAAGACTATTTTTGTGTTACGGAATGTGTTAGACAAGAATGTACTTGTTTATACTTCAAATATGCAGTTTGTTAATAAAGATAATGCAGATAAAAGATAAAATGCACTGAGCAGTGCTATCATTGGAAATCACCCTTAATAGATGAAAGGATAGTACGACAAAGATATTGTGGACATTCAAAGATAACAACAAAGACAACACGGACATTACTATTCAAATTCATTCAACTTAAATGTGTATGAATAGTTTTTTATGGTTTGCAGAAATTCATTCACACAAACACAATTTGTCTGAAATATTTAAGAATAGTTTTGTGAATGCCTTGCATGAATTTGTTTTAAATTAATTCTTAGGAATAGTTTTAAGAATTTTTTTTCTTACAAATAATTTTGTGAATTATCTGTATTTATTCTACTTCAGTAAATATTTTTGTGACCGATTTACACAAATCCATTCCACTTAAAACCTCACAAGTAATTTTACGAACAATTCACACAAGCGCAATTTGTCTGAAATTTTTTAAAAGTGATTTTGTAAATAACTTGCGTGAATTTGTTCTAGGCGAATTCTTGAAAATCGTTTTAGAAAAAAAATGTACACAGTTTTTCTTACAAATGGTTTTGCGGACTAAATTTTACAATTTGTGGGGTTTTTTTTTAGAGTTTGCAGTAATTTGTTCAGTGCAAATTCTTAAGAGATGGTGTTGCGAATAACTTGCATTAATTTGTTCTTAGCAAATTCTTGGAAATTGTTTTAGGAAAAGATTTACACTGTTTTTCTTACAAATGATTTTGTGAATTATCCGTATTTATTCTACTTCAGTGAATATTTTTGTCATGGATTTACACAAATCTGTTCCACTCAAAACCTTACAAGTAATTTTACAAACGATTCACACGAACACAATTTGTCTGAAAATTTTAAAAGTGGTTTGCGACTGACTTGTATAAATTTGTTCTAGCGAATTCTTGAAAATAGTTGTAGGAAAATATTTACACCGTTTTTTTACAGATGGTTTTGTAAATTATTTACTTGTATTTAATCTACTTCGATAAATATTTTTATGAACGATTTAAACAAATCTGTTACACTCAAAACCTTACAAGTAATTTTACGAACCATTCACACAAATGCAATTTGTCTGAAATTGTTTACAATTTTGCAAATTACATCCATAAATTTGGTCTACGCGAATTCTTAAAAATAATTTAAAGAAAAGATTCACACCGTTTTTCTTACAAATGGTTTTGCAAATGATTTACTTGTATTTATTACCATTAGTACTTATTTATTCAAAACTATACTTATGTATCCTCAGCAGACATTCAAACTAATGTTTTATTGTGAATATGAGATTGAGCTGAAGAATGAATGCTGTATCAGATGCAGGCAATCACACTCGCTCAGTCAATTTCTCTCTCATGATACTCGACTCTACATAATACAGTGAGCATATAACACAGTAATATAATAAGCTTTTAATGAAGCAACTCAACGTTTTTTTGTTACTAGTGGTGATGTTTTCAAATTAGTAATGGGAGCTTTGGCTCAGCTGTTAAACTGTCAAACTGAGATCTGAATCCATGGCAGAAGAAGTTCACACAAAAGAGGGTTTTAAAAGACACTCCGTTGTTGTTTCTTATGTATTTACACACCCGTGCCGCCAAACTGTTGTATAAACGCAATATCACACTCGTATCCATGTGATATGGGTATTTTTGGAACTCTTGCATTAATATTAGTCTGTTTGTTTCTTATTCCCAGGTCACCATAGCCACCAGATCCAGTCCGTATCCAGATCAGATGGTCACTGCAGTCCCCCGGATCCAGTCCAAACCAAGAACAGATGGTGGATCAACACCTACAGCCGAATGTCAGCGGATACCGTGTCAACTAGATGCGCCCCAGAGACAGATCATCAAGAAAGAACTCCTACCCTAAACGGCCACCGGCACAAGGCCATGGGAACCAGATGAGTCCTCCCCAATTTGACTTTGTTGCAATATGGAACTCTTGCATTATTATTGACATTTTATTTTATTATTTTAATACTGTAAGGTTGCTTTGACACAACTTGTATTGTAAAAAGCGCTGTATAAATAATCTTGACTTGACTTGACTTGACTTTTGGCACACTGTGATTACCTACGGCCAAATATATACAGCCATATTGCACTGCTACTGGTGTGATATGGCTCATATAATTTATTAATTTTAAAATTCAACAAATATTTCCAGATTTTCCATGACTATGGGAATGTAGGGCATTGTCACATTAAAACAGAATGTGCTGTCGCAGGTGTCGCATTTCACAACAGCTTCAGCTCGTCCAATCAAAATATATCAGTCATCAATCTTTATTATTTCTATTTGAAAAGAAATGTAACAAACATTAAATAAATATTAAAATATATAGAGGCAAGTAGAACCAGGCAGTATAAATACTGTTGATTTTCATGCTAAATAAATAAACACCACTTTAACTTGATATGTTATGTAAAAATGATAAAAGTTTTTTTTTTTTTTTTTCCCCCACACAGACCTATGCAGCAGAGTTTGCGTTTTGACTGACCGGCTAATCTGCAGCAACAAATAATTCCTGAAAGACACCAAAGCAGATGGGATTTGTTCTCGGTGATGCTCAGTAAGATTTTTTTTTTATATTTCCTCTTTTGCTTTCTCCATCCCTCCCCATTGCTAAGGCTTCCAAACACCCCTCATCCAAACTCTCCCTCTCTGTCTTGCTCTAATGAATCATCCAGAACTTTTCCTTCAAAGAAAGATGATAAAGCCCCTCTGGCACAAACACATATTGCATGCATTCATCACCACACAGATTTAAGGTATGTCAGCTTGCACCAACAGCTCCAGCAATTGCACACACACACACACACACACACACACACACACACACACACACACACACACACACACACACACACACACACACACACACACACACACACACAGTTTAATATATCTACAATTTAAGAGGGGCCCATGGTGCTCAGTCTCAGCAGATCCGTTTCGGTCTTAAGTCGCTGCTGTGTGGTTACCCACACGCGCCGTGTCCACTTCTGGTCGTCTCGGGGCCTTGACGTTGCTGTCAGATAAAGGCACAGCTCTATTCTGCTGTGGACAGATGAGGCGGCGAGTAGACAGGTAGGCAGGCAGCAAGCGTGGAAAGGGCAGACGGAGAACTGAATACTCATCCAGGGATTCACACACAACAGCTGACTGGTATTCAAGATCTCACGCACTATACAGAGCAGGGCAGAATGCAAAAACATTAGTGCTCCCTCTTTTCCTGGATGTAAACACAAGCATCACACAGTCTTTGACTAAAACTTTCCTTTATTAGCCTTAAAGCATCTTTGAACCCTGAACAAGTAGCACTTTCCGTTAATTTATTTGCAGTCTGTCACATATTTTGAAGAATAGCTGCTTGGAAGGGTGAAAATACGTCAATGTCTGTAAATTTAAAATAGTGAGAGAAAAGTAGAGGAGGAATCAAAGACAAAGAGGGAGCAAACAGTCATCCAGACCTAGGGTAGAATGCTTCTCATTTCCAAAACCTAGTGAGCTGCTTACTGAGGGAGTATTTAAGGGATTACAGACATGTTTTAAGAAGGGTTTCAACTGATTTTGTCCATACGGTCAAAATCAATGAGTTCTAAAATAACACTGGATAAAGCAACATTCATTTGGATTATGAATTTAATTCATTCAGTACTGCAAAGCATAGAACAAGAAGCAAACTGAGATTCAAGTTTCAACTTGGTTAGCTCAGAATGTAAAAAATAAAATACTAAAATGCCAATCCCATTAAAATACCCGTATAATCATTCTATGACTGATTCGACAGTGTTTGGAAACATTTCTCTCTCTCTCTCTCTCACACACACACACACACACACACACACACACACACACACACACACACACACACGCGCACGCACGCACAGCATAAAGAAATGTTTATTTGCATTTATTTGATCCAAAGTACAGAAAAAAAACTGCAAAATTTTGAAATATTTTTACTATTTAAATTAAATGTTTTCTATTTGAATACATTTTAAAATGTAATTTATTCCTGTGATCAAATCTAAATTTTCAGCATCATTACTCCAGTACTTCAAAAATCATTGTAATATGTTGATTTGCTCTTCAAGACACATTTATTATTATTATTTTCAATATTTAAATTAGTTGAGCACGTTTTTATTTTTAACTGGAGTAATGATGCTAAAAATTAAGCTTTGAAATCACAGGAATAACTTACATTTTAAAAAATATTAAAATAGAAGTTATTTTAAATAGTAAAATTATTTCTGTACTTTGAATCAAATAAATGCAGGCTTGGTGAGCAGAAGAGACTCGTTTAAAAAACATTGAAGATCTTACTGTTCAAAAACTTTTGAGTGGTAGTGTATATGAATGGAATATTTTTGTTACAAGTGTTTTGTCTGCATCTATGCTGTAGAAGTACTGAACAACAATAAAAACAACAACAACGTGTCATCATAAGCAGCTCTGCAGAATAATTACACATGTAGTGCATGTACTTCATTAGAATTAATCAGTCCCATATAATTAACCCTGATGTAAAGTGTGAATGTGTAATCTATGCTCATTATTAACAATGCTCTAAGCATGTGAGCTGTTTTACGAGTACCTGATTTGCCCAAAATCCTGAGCTAAACCTTAAATTCTGTGGTGGATTTATAAGTATGTGTACTCTTTGTTTGCCAGTAAGCTGGAAAACATTCAGTCTGACCCTTAACAAGTAGAATCCGTCTCCATTTGTACAAAAATGTTAAATGTCTGAAATGATTTTGACTGATGGTATCAAAATGATGTTGTTTTGTCTTCTGAAAAATAACTGTATTATATGTAGACTTTCCTTGGTTGAACATTTTGTAGCTAATTGTGTTATATTTTATGGCCCTTATCATCATTCTCACCATTTTTCAATGTGAAGTCTCCGTTTTACCAAATGTATTTATTTTGTCACTACGTGTTGGATTTAACACTGACAGATACTTAGAAAAGATATTTTGTCATATTGTCTCTGATTGGCTAGATCTGCCTTAACAACTGAGAAGACAACGACGTAGGAGGAGGAGGAAGAGGAGAGGAAGAAGAAACTATTTTAAAAATAAGGTGGGATAACAGCTGTCATAATGAGTGTTATATCCTATTAATCAATGCAAGTATATATGTGACTGCTTACCTCACTTTTACTTTCTTACTACACTTATTCCCACACAACCAATTTCTATTTCTAATCCCTTTCACATATTAAAAATAAAATTCAGATAATAATATTTAGAGTGCCTCCACAGGGACAGAAAGCCAAATTTGTTTACAACACATAAGCAAAAGAAGATCTGAAAGCTTTGGTATCACAAAAACTCTTAATATTGCCATTGTGAAGGAAAAATGTTCAGAGTAAATACTAAAAGTAGGAGCAGCAGTTCAGGACTCTTTTTCTAACCGCAGAGCAATACAATGTGCACACAGGCTGGCCAAAACAGCAGCTAGACAACAGAGGTCCGGCCAAATCAATACAAATGAATTCTGGGGTTGAAATTCCAGACAAATTTTATTGCGGCCTGGACTTCATAAACAATACATTTTCATTAAGACCTGCAAATGAAAACTTAGCGAAAAACAACAACCAGAGCCGCTGGATTGAAAACCACTTACATCCAAACATCTGATACTACAGTGATATTGTTATGTGCTGTGTATTGTATTACAGTCATACACTGACCATAAAACGCGCTCATATTTGGTCTTATAAACATTAAACTGATTGTACCAGTGGCAGGGATGTATGCAGTGTAGCGGCTAGCTCATATAGTTATGTCAGCCTCACCTATCAACATCTTACTTTGTGCAAAGGCAAATTAGTTTACCATTGACCGATTTCTAAATACTGATCTGTGTGCTGTGCTGTGGTACCGTAATGCAATTAGTATATGGAAAATGTCACTAAAAGACAAAAAGAGTGCAGCAGTGCTAAAAGAGAAAGAAGGAACGTGATGAATGAAGCTGGGTTGAAGTAGCAACCTTGATGAGGATTGAAAGTCGGAGTCCACATTGAAAAGATGAAATTTCTTTTAAACCTGGAAATATACAAAAAGATAAAATATTAACTTTTCAACCAGTTAAAAGTTATGGCACAAAATGAAAAAAAAAAAACATATTTCAGATTCTGGACTTCTAACGGAACTTCTTTGTACAAAAGGCCATCAGTCAGTTACAACAAACTCCTTAATTTAGACACATTAGGCGATTTTTCAAATCTTAACCGATTTTAAAACCATTGGAGATGACAGACATGAATACAGTTTCAACTGATTTATAGCCTTATAATCCTCTGAACACGCACACTGATTCAACCAGACCGCGAGACAAGATCCACCTTATTCTTCAATGCGCAAGTAAGCATATGGCCAAGACTTCTGGTTCATTAGCCACTATAAGAAAATAACAAGAATAACAACAATGTGCAGTAAACTTTAAAACTGTAAAACTGTTAACACTATAAACCAGTGTGGTTTGATAATGCATTAAAATAATATGGTATGACACCAATTTGCAATATCAAGCAGCAAAACAGTTACAGTTTTTTAAATGTTTTAAAAACCTTTTTGGTTAAAGGATTAGTTCACTTCCAGAATAAAAAATTCCTGATAATTTACTCACCCCTAACACCTAAGATGTTCATGTCTTTCTTTCTTTCGAAAAGAAATTAAGGTTCTTTTCGCACATTTGGAACTTCCTGTGAACGTGCATCAAGGGAAAGTGAAGTTTTGCTTTCACATACAGAACCGTGATAAGCAGTCTTCAAGATGTCTTCTGGAAACGCTAAGATCTGTCAGCCTGTTCCTCAGTTCAAGGCAACAGCTGTGGTAGACAGACAGTTTAAAGACGTATAGCTCTCTGACTACAGAGGGAAGTATGTTGTGTTGCTCTTCTATCCACTCGATTTCACCCTGGTCTGTCCTACCGAGATCATCGCGCTCAGTGAACAGGCGGCCGAGTTCTGTAAAATCAGGGTGGCCTCAGGTCCATGAACATCTCACTGGCTGACCTGACTCAGTCCATCTTCCGCGATTACGCCGATGACGAGGGCATCGCCTACAGAGGTCTGTTTGTGATTGACGATAAAGGCACGTTGAGGCAGTTCACCATCAACCTGCCAGTGGGCCGTTTTGTGGACGAGACTGGTGCAGGTTTTCCAGCACACTGACAAATATGGAGAAGTTTGTCCTGCTGGATGGAAACCAGGAAGGAACCACTATTGTTCCAGATGTGCAGAAGAGCAAGAAGTTCTCCTCCAAGCAGAGGTCTGAAGTTGTTTAACATTCTGGTGATTATCAATATCTCTGTCAAATAAATGGGTGTTATTGTGTGAAAAAAAAAGAAAGAAATTAAAGCTGCAAGCAGCGTTGACCGGGCCCTCGCCGTCTGGCAGTCGCCATCCCGATAGCATCAGGAAAACGGTGCCCAGTTGGCACATGCATTCACAATAACCCTTTGGACTAACCCTAACTGTCTCTCCTCCTGTCTGACTCTTTCTCTTACCACCCATCCCACCTCCTTACACTCAGCCACTTACCACACAAACACACACATAGAGTGCAGAGCAGAGTGAGATCAGATTTGTTTTTTAATTTTCTTTCATTCGTGGAGTTTTATATAATTATGAAATGAACTGTGTTTAATCAGAATGAATAGTTATTTGTATGAAAAAAGTTTCAAAGAGTTAGGATGCTGCACTTTAAATATATAATAAATCATTGAAAATTGAAAATGGGAAATGAAATTCTAGGCACGCTATCTGCCTCAAAAACACAGGAAACAAATATTTGAATGTATTTTGTATTTTTTTTTATTTGCCATGGCAACAGCATTTGATGCATCAGGGACGCCTTTACAGACTCTCATCGGCCGTGTTTTTACATCATTCTGATTAAGTTTGAAGAAAATCGAGTACAAATATATTGTTCGTTGTTCGTTCGTGTGTTAGTTCATTAACCAATGTTAACAAAAGAGACCCTATTTTAAATAGTTACCATGTTTTATGATCTACATCCATTTTTTAATATTATTTTAATGATCTATAAGCATCTGTGAAATAATTATAAACAAATATATTAAAAATAAATACATATTTACTTAGTTGATGTATTTGTTTCTCATTCTAATTAAGTGAACTGAGCAGTATAGTGTCATACTTATAAGATTTTTTATTCTATCAGTGAGATTGTATATATGTATATAAATCATATAATTTTTCCTTAAAAGATTAAAAAAATATTTTAATGCTCTTTAAGCACCTATACAAAATAATTATGTAAAAGTACACTGACAGTACAGTCTATATCAACTGATTCTATGGATTATTTTCATTCTTATACACTGAGAATGAGCTAAATAGCATTAGAGGTCAAACGATTCCTTATCTTATGAGGACCTCTAGTGTTCATCCCTGGTATTAGAGCTTTAATCTGACAAATTTATGTGACACTTTTAATGTTTTTGGGGCCTCTGAGCATGATAACATTTTGAAACTACACATATTTCCTAAGAATTTCTTGTTCTTTATATGTAAAAAGTTTTGATGAGTTAGAATAATGCAATTTAAAGATATATGAAAATAACTCTTCATCTTTTTTATTGTTACTTTCAAAAATCACCACATCAACACCGTTCAAGATGTCCCAAAGCCGTTCACAATTTAACATCTTCAGTATCTTGGCATCATGTTGACAAAGTTTGGTGTGAACTGTCTGATTCTGCTATGAGTGATATGAATTTATTCACAGCTATATTTAAAAACACAGGAAACAAATGTTAAAGTTTGACATGTTGCCATGGCAACAGCATTTGATGTATCAAGGACCCCTTCACAGATTCTCATCGGCCGTGTTTTGATATTATTCTGATGTAGTTTGAAGCAAATTGAGTAAAATTAAGAGGTTGATTTAAAAGCGTTTTGCAAGCAACACACTTCCTGCTGCCAGTTGGTGGCGCTATAACTTTGACTCAGAATAGTCACATCTCTGTGATCGGTATCATACGACGAACAAACTGCTTAAGTTTGGTCAAAATCAGATAAAGTGTGTCAAAATTATTAGACATTTCCTGTTTCTCATTTCTCGCCATAATTTGTCGCCCTGCCACGGCCAAACCGTTCGAGATAGCAAAAATCCCCTGGCAATTTTGCATTCCCAATATCTTGAGATCATGTTGACCGAGTTTGGTGGCCATCGGTGGAAAGGTCTAGGAGGAGTATTTCAAATTCCACAGCTTGATTTTTCCAAAAATCCATATTTAAATAAAAATAGCTGACTTCCTGTTGGTCGTAGCTAATGGGTGTAAATTAGAAAGTTGTCCGGCTTGATGAGTCCAATATATGTATCGAGTTTGGTGACTGTAGGACAAAGTAACCCCCCAACTTTTGTCAAAAGGTGGCGCTATGGAGCGCCTGCTCCACGCCCATTTATGGGCTTTTATCAGTGTTTAACTGTCATTAATACAGATGTGTGTGTTGAGTTTCATGAAATTCTAAGCATTTTAAGTGGCTCAAAAACACAAAAAACTAAAGTTAAAGTTTGACACGTTGCCATGGCAACATGATAAAAGTTATGGATAACGCCCTTCACAGATTCTTATCGGTCGTGTTTTGACATTATTGTGATGAAGTTTGAAGCAAATTGAGTAAAATTAAGAGGCTGAGTTTAAAGCGTTTCAAAAACGTCACGCTTTCTGCTGCCAGTTGGTGGCGCTATAACTTTGACTCATAATAGTCACATCTCTGTGATCGGCATCAGACGGTGAACAAACTGCTGAAGTTTGGTCAAAATCAGACAAAGTATATCAAAGTTATTAGGCACTTCCTGTTTCTCATTTCTCGCCATAAATTTGTCGCCCCGTCACGGTCAAACCGTTCGAGATATCAAAAATCCCCTGGCAATTTTGCGTCCCCAATGTCTTGAGATCATGCTGACCGAGTTTGGTGGCCATCGGTGGAAAGGCCTAGTAGGAGTATTTCAAATTCCATTGCATGCACTTTTTAGACATCCCTGAATAGCCGACTTCCTGTTTGGCGAAGCATGGACTATGAGTGTGAAATTTGTTCGGCCCGATGAGGTCTATATGTGTATGAATTTTGGTGACTGTAGGTCAACCGTTGTGCGCTCCTGAGCCCTTCAAAAGTCGCAATTTTTTACGCTGTGCCATGCCCCCCCCAGGTGACCCCCCCATGTCAAAGTCTGTCCGGCCCTGATGGCCGCAGGTTCCAATGTGTGTGCAAAGTTTCAAGAGTTTTCGTGTATGTTAAGGCCCCCGAAATCCCCCAAAACATTGAAAAAAAAATAATAATAATAATAATAATTAAAGCTGCAAGCAGCGTTGACCGGGCCCTCGCCGTCTGGCAGTCGCCATCACGATAGCATCAGGAAAACGGTGCCCAGTTGGCACATGCATTCACAATAACCCTTTGGACTAACCCTAACTGTCTCTCCTCCTGTCTGACTCTTTCTCTTACCACCCATCCCACCTCCTTACACTCAGCCACTTACCACACAAACACACACATAAAGTGCAGAGCAGAGTGAGATCAGATTTGTTTTTTAATTTTCTTTCATTCGTGGAGTTTTGCATAATTATGAAATGAACTGTGTTTAATCAGAATGAATAGTTATTTGTATGAAAAAAGTTTCAAAGAGTTAGGATGCTGCACTTTAAATATATAATAAATCATTGAAAATTGAAAATGGAAAATAAAATTCTAGGCACGCTATCTGCCTCAAAAACACAGGAAACAAATATTTGAATGTATTTTGTATTTTTATTTATTTGCCATGGCAACAGCATTTGATGCATCAGGGACGCCTTTACAGACTCTCATCGGCCGTGTTTTTACATCATTCTGATGAAGTTTGAAGAAAATCGAGTACAAATATATTGTTCGTTGTTCGTTCGTGTGTTAGTTCATTAACCAATGTTAACAAAAGAGACCCTATTTTAAATAGTTACCATGTTTTATGATCTACATCCATTTTTAAATATTATTTTAATGATCTATAAGCATCTGTGAAATAATTATAAACAAATATATTAAAAATAAATACATATTAACTTAGTTGATGTATTTGTTTCTCATTCTAATTAAGTGAACTGAGCAGTATAGTGTCATACTTATAAGATTTTTTATTCTATCAGTGAGATTGTATATATGTATATAAATCATAAAATTTTTCCTTAAAAGATTAAAAAAGATTTTAATGCTCTTTAAGCACCTATACAAAATAATTATGTAAAAGTACACTGACAGTACAGTCTATATCAACTGATTCTATGGATTATTTTCATTCTTATACACTGAGAATGAGCTAAATAGCATTAGAGGTCAAACGATTCCTTATCTTATGAGGACCTCTAGTGTTCATCCCTGGTATTAGAGCTTTAATCTGACAAATTTATGTGACACTTTTAATGTTTTTGGGGCCTCTGAGCATGATAACATTTTGAAACTACACGTATTTCCTAAGAATTTCTTGTTCTTTATATGTAAAAAGTTTTGATGAGTTAGAATAATGCAATTTAAAGATATATGAAAATAACTCTTCATCTTTTTTATTGTTACTTTCATAAATCACCACATCAACACCGTTCAAGATGTCCCAAAGCCGTTCACAATTTAACATCTTCAGTATCTTGGCATCATGTTGACAAAGTTTGGTGTGAACTGTCTGATTCTGCTATGAGTGATATGAATTTATTCACAGCTATATTTAAAAACACAGGAAACAAATGTTAAAGTTTGACATGTTGCCATGGCAACAGCATTTGATGTATCAAGGACCCCTTCACAGATTCTCATCGGCCGTGTTTTGATATTATTCTGATGAAGTTTGAAGCAAATTGAGTAAAATTAAGAGGTTGATTTAAAAGCGTTTTGCAAGCAACACACTTCCTGCTGCCAGTTGGTGGCGCTATAACTTTGACTCATAATAGTCACATCTCTGTGATCGGTATCATACGACGAACAAACTGCTTAAGTTTGGTCAAAATCAGATAAAGTGTGTCAAAATTATTAGACATTTCCTGTTTCTCATTTCTCGCCATAATTTGTCGCCCTGCCAAGGCCAAACCGTTCGAGATACCAAAAATCCCCTGGCAATTTTGCATTCCCAATATCTTGAGATCATGCTGACCGAGTTTGGTGGCCATCGGTGGAAAGGTCTAGGAGGAGTATTTCAAATTCCACAGCTTGATTTTTCCAAAAATCCATATTTAAATAAAAATAGCTGACTTCCTGTTGGTCGTAGCTAATGGGTGTAAATTAGAAAGTTGTCCGACTTGATGAGTCCAATATATGTACCGAGTTTGGTGACTGTAGGACAAAGTAACCCCCCAACTTTTGTCAAAAGGTGGCGCTATGGAGCGCCTGCTCCACGCCCATTTATGGGCTTTTATCAGTGTTTAACTGTCATTAATACAGATGTGTGTGTTGAGTTTCATTAAATTCTAAGCATTTTAAGTGGCTCAAAAACACAAAAAACTAAAGTTAAAGTTTGACACGTTGCCATGGCAACATGATAAAAGTTATGGATAACGCCCTTCACAGATTCTTATCGGTCGTGTTTTGACATTATTGGGATGAAGTTTGAAGCAAATTGAGTAAAATTAAGAGGCTGAGTTTAAAGCGTTTCAAAAACGTCACGCTTTCTGCTGCCAGTTGGTGGCGCTATAACTTTGACTCATAATAGTCCCATCTCTGTGATCGGCATCAGACGATGAACAAACTGCTGAAGTTTGGTCAAAATCAGACAAAGTATGTCAAAGTTATTAGGCACTTCCTGTTTCTCATTTTTCGCCATAAATTTGTCGCCCCGTCACGGTCAAACCGTTCGAGATATCAAAAATCCCCTGGCAATTTTGCGTCCCCAATGTCTTGAGATCATGCTGACCGAGTTTGGTGGCCATCGGTGGAAAGGCCTAGTAGGAGTATTTCAAATTCCATTGCATGCACTTTTTAGACATCCCTGAATAGCCGACTTCCTGTTTGGCGAAGCACGGACTATGAGTGTGAAATTTGTTCGGCCCGATGAGGTCTATATGTGTATGAATTTTGGTGACTGTAGGTCAACCGTTGTGCGCTCCAGAGCCCTTCAAAAGTCGCAATTTTTAACGCTGTGCCATGCCCCCCCCAGGTGACCCCCCCATGTCAAAGTCTGTCCGGCCCTGATGGCCGCAGGTTCCAATGTGTGTGCAAAGTTTCAAGAGTTTTCGTGTATGTTAAGGCCCCCGAAATCCCCCAAAACATTGAAAAAAAAATAATAATAATAATAATTAAAGCTGCAAGCAGCGATGACCGGGCCCTCGCCATCTGCGCAGTCACCATACCGATAGCATCAGAAAAACGGTGCCCAGTTGGCACATGCATTCACAGTAACCCTTCTGCCAGGGTCGATTTAAAGTTTATCGAATTGAAAGGGTTAATTAAAATCAACACACAGACACATACACACAATATTTAAAATGTTGCCATCCAGTTTAATTTGTTAAGATTAACTATATTAGTTAACATGAACAATAATTAAATGGCATTTATTAATGTTAATTAATATTAAGCAAAAGAAAGTATTCATATATTATTAAAAGGTACATTAGTACATTTATTTATATTTGTTAAAAATATTTGTGGGTTCATGTATTTATAATACATTTTAAGGCATTATAAGGAATGCATAATACATTATAAAAAACCTTATAATATGTTGTATAATCTCATGAGCATTCATAAGAACAGTTTTAATGTATTAGAATTTTTACTTTTTTATTATAGCTTTTATGAGTATGATTACCTCCTCATAGTTATAATGTATAAGTCTCATATTTTGCCATCTTACTGATGTCACTTTACTTAAAGCATACAAAGATCACTTATAAGTAATAATAATAATAATTCTCAAATAGCCATAAGATCAGGTATCAGATCAGATGAATGTATAATATGATAAGTTTAATTATTTTGATGGTACCCGTTAGACAGCTTTTTATAAGTAACTCTGCAACTGCATGTCAGCTAGCAGTAATTATTATTAGTAGTGTGCTAAATATGTGCTAACACTGTATTTTGACAGTTCCCCAAAAGAAAAACTGATTATAAGTAACTTTGCAAGAACATGAACCTTCTACTTAGCCTAACATTAACCTAAGTCTACACTGTAAGGAGTGTTAGTTGGTGAGAGTTAGTTGCTTATAGTCAATAGAATAGAATATAATGTAAAAAATAAATCTAATATGATATAGTCCATTACAAATGAAGTAGATTTAATATGGTGTCTATTGTGTGTTATAAATCATAATCTTAAAAGTTATAACCTCTAATATTTAAGTATTATAATGTATGTTATTTGTTGTTATGAATATTCATTGGATGATATAATATATAATATCATATGTTTTTTTATAATGCATTATGCGTTCATTATAATGCCTTAGAAATACCCTTATAATAGAGGCTTCATAGAAAGTGTTACCAAATCAGTGAGACAAACAAAACATTTCATAATTTTTCATAAAAAAATAAAATAATGCTTTTTAGTGTTTATTTAAAAATTATTTAAAAGTATTCTAAAAGTACAGTACATAACAACTGCAAATGAATCTATGCATTCGTTTCTTTGTTGTACATTATGAATGAGCAGAATAGCTTTAGAGGTAAAAATATTCCTTATCATACGAGGACCTCTGGTGTTCATCCCTTGTATTACAGTTTTCATTTCTCTCTTTCACTTCTGGATACTTTTAATGTTTTTGGGGCCTCTGAGCATGATCAAATTTTGATACCAAGCGTATTTTCTAAGAATGATTTGTTCTTCATATATACAAAGTTTTGAATAGTTAGTATTAGGCACTTTAAAGATATGTGAAAATTAATGCTACTTTTTTACTGTGACTTTAAAAAATCACCACATCAACACCGTTCAAGATATCCCAAATCCGTTTACAATTTAGCATTTTGAGTATATTCTTATCATGTTGACAAAGTTTGGTGTGAACTTCTTGTTTCTGCTTTGTTTAGTATGATTTTATTTTCAGCCTGATTTTTCCAAAAATCCACATTCAAATAAAAATAGCCAACTTCCTGTTTATTATAGCTAATGAGTGTTAATTAGAAAGTCGTCCGGATTGATGAGAGCAATATACGTACCAAGTTTGGTGACTGTAGGCAAAACTAAACCCCCAACTTTTGTCAAAAGGTGGCGCTATAGAGTGCCTCCTCCACGCCCATTTATGGGCTTTTATCAGTGTCTAAATATCATTAATACAGATGTGTGTGTTGAGTTTCATGAAATTCCAAGTATTTTAAGTGGCTCGAAAACACAAAAAACTAAAGTTAAAGTTTGACACATTGCCATGTCAACATGATAAAATTTATCGATAATGCCCTTCACAGATTCTCATCGGCCATGTTTCGACATTATTGGGATGAAGTTTGAAGCAAATTGAGTAAAATTAAGAGGCTGATTTAAAAGCATTTAGAAAACGTTGTGCTTTCTGCTGCCAGTTGGTGGCGCTATAACTTTGACTCATAATAGTCACATCTCTGTGACTGGCATCAGACGATAAACAAACTGCTGAAGTTTGGTCAAAATCAGACAAAGTGTGTTAAAGTTATTAGACACTTCCTGTTTCTCATTTCTCGCCATAATTTTGTCACCCCGCCACGGCCAAACCGTTTGAAATATCAAAATTCCCCTGGCAATTTTGCTTCCCCAATGTCTTGAGATCATGCTGACCGAGTTTGGAGGCCATCGGTGGAAAGGCCTTAGAGGAGTATTTCAAATTCCATTGCATGCGCTTTTTAGACATCCCTGAATAGCTGACTTCCTGTTGGGCGAAGCACGGACTTTGAGCATTAGAGTTGTTCAGCCCGATGAGGTCTATATGTGTATGAATTTTGATAAATATAGGTCAACCGGTGTGTGCTCCAGAGTCCCTCAAAAGTTGCAATTTTTAACGCTGTGCCACGCCCCCCCCAGGTGACCCCCCCATGTCAAAGTTTGTGCGGGCCTGATGGCCGCAGGTTCCAATGCGTGTGCAAAGTTTCAAGAGTTTTCGTGTATGTTAAGGGCCCCGAAATCCCCCAAAACATTGATGAAATAATAATAATAATAATAATAATAATCCTTAGAAAAACAATAGGGCCTTCGCCCATTCTGGGCTCGGGCCCTAATAATTAAAGCTGCGAGCAGCGATGAACGGGCCCTCGCACCCGGGCTCACCGCCGACCGGTGGCTTCAGGAAAACAGCAAACGGTGGGCAGTATGCTTTTAATACAGTAAAAATAGGAAAAATATGTCAAAGTCACTTAAATGTGCCAAACTTGTCGCTGCCAGCTGGTGGCGCTATGCCTATAACTGATTATTGGCATGTAGATGTGTTCAGGCCAGCACTATTATCAAACATATGAAGTTTGGTGCAGATTGACCTTGGTATGTTTGAGTTAGTGAAATATATGATATATCCTGCTGCCAACAGGTGGCGCTATGATAATATCTGAATATTGGCCTTTAGGTGTCTTCAGGCCAGGACTCTTACCAAACCTGTGAATTTTGTGGCAGATCAGACATTTTCAGGCTAAGTTATAACCACTTCTATGTCTATGCAGAAACATCAAACTTTGTCAGGCCACCACGGACATGCCCTTTAATGAAAACTCAAGATCTTCACAATTTAACATCTCTAAGGCCTCAAGATCAGACTGACCAAATATAATGTTGATTTAACTAAATGCAATCAATGCAAGGACTTCAGATAAATGCCAACTGTGAACCAGTATGCTACAAATTCCCTATTTTCTGATGAAGATGATAAGAACATGATTCATGATGATAGCAAAATGTTATTATTGCTTGCTTTACATCCACCACTTCTGCTTAAATGTCATTGTTACCTATCTGTACAATTTTTGTGAAAAAAAAAGTATTCATATATTGTTTAAAGGTAAATTAGTATCTTTTAGTTTATGTACTGTGAATTAACATGAACATGAACACAGTTCATGTGGGTGTACAGCAATACACAATAAAGTGCTCTATAAACGCTTAATTCTTTCAAAATATCTTTAAAAATCAAGTTGAGTGTTTTAATGGGGCGATATATATATAACTGATCTTCAAATGATGGTTTTCGGATGTTTTGAACAGATAACAGCAAAGTTTGTTTTGTTGTCAAAGTTTGTCTTGAAATTTTTTATTATTATAATTTTATATTCAATAAATTACACTATGAAAATATTGTCTACAATGAAGATAAATCACTCATGCTTAAAAGTTGTACTTTTCTTAATCTTTTGCTATGTGACTGAATAGGACAAGTTCATGGTACAGTTCAGTAAAAATAAATAAAAAACAACAACTGCAAAATACAAACAATGAAAGATTTAATGACCCTTTATATTTTCTCAAAATATCAGACATATTTATGTCGATTACGCTACAGCAATGTGCATCTTCCTCAAAGATGGTCTTAAGCAAAACAGCATGTTCCACTGGTCTCTCTCCCTTACACCCCTCCCCCCTTCAGTCACTCTTCAGTGACTCAATGGTGACTGAACACAGACAGGCACAGGCAGAGTGACAGCAGGTTTCTAATTTCTTTTTTAAATTTTCTTTAATTCATAGAAGCTTGTATAAAATTGATATTTACACCACTTGCTCAGAATGATTAGATCTCTGTGTGAAAAAAGTTTTAAAGAGTTTGGATGCTGCACTTTAAAGATATAAAAAATTAGGGTTATGTTTTTTACTATATCTTTAAAAAATCACCACGTCAACACCGTTCGAGATATCCAAAATCCGCTCGCAATTTAACATCTTCAGAATCTTCTCTTCATGTTAAAAAAGTTTGGTGTGAACAGCTGGTTGTTCTTAGGAGTAGTGTGAATTTGTTTACTACCTGATTTTTCAAAAAATCCACCTTCAAATCAAAATAGCCGGCTTCCTGTTGGTCTTAGCTAATGAGTTTGATTTAGAAAGTTGTCCAGATTGATGAGAACAATATATGTACAGAGTTTGGTGACTGTAGGAAAAACTAACCCCCCAACTTTTGTCAAAAGATGGCGCTATAGAGTGCCTGCTCCACGCCCATTTATGACCTTTTGCCAGTGACTAACTATCATTAATATTGATGTGTGTGTTGAGTTTCATGAAATTCTAAGCATGTTATCTGCCTCAAAAAGACAGGAATGTAATTTTAAAGTTTGTCACGTTGCCATGGCAACAGCATTTGATTTATCATCGACCCCTTTACATATTCTTATCGGCCGTGTTTTGACATGATTTTGATGAAGTTTAAAGAAAATCGAGTAAAATTAAGAGGCTGATTTCAAAGCATTTTGAAAATGACACGTTTCCTGCTGCCAGTTGGTGGCGCTATAACTTTGACTCATAATAGTCACATTTATGGAATCGGCATCATACAAGGAACAAACTGGTGAAGTTTCATCAGAATCAGGCAATGTGTGCAACAGTTATTAGACACTTCCTGTTTCTCATTTCTCGCCATAACTTTGTCGCCTTGCCACGGCCAAACCGTTCGAGATATCAAAAATCTCCTCGCAATTTAGCGTCCCCAATGTCTTGAGATCATGCTGACCGAGTTTGGTGACAATCCCATGGAATTCCTGGGAGGAGTACGTTAAATTCCAGAGCATGCGCTTTTTAAACAGCCCTAAATATCTCACTTCCTGTTGCGTGGAGCCCATGACATAGAGTACAAAAGTTGTTCAGCTCGATGAGTTCTATATGTGTACCGAGTTTCATATGAGTACGTGCAAGTATGTGTGCGCAGTACATCAAGTTTTCAAACTGTGTTCCAGGGGGCGCTGTAGAGGCCCTGAACCACGCCCGGGTCCCAGCCTCTGTGGCGTCCGGACGACGGCAGATTCCGACGTGTGTGCAAATTTTCAAGAGTTTTTGAGTATGTTAAGGCCCCCAAAAGTGCCCCAACGGTTGAAAAAAAATAAAAAAAAAAAAAATTAAAGCTGCAAGCAGCGATGAACGGGCCCTCGCACCCGGGCTCACCGCCGACCGGTGGCTTTAGGAAAACAGCAAACGGTGGGCAGTATGCTTTTAATACAGTAAATATATGAAAATATGTCATAAGTCATTTAAATGTGCCAAACTTCCCATTGGCAGCTGGTGGCGCTATGCCTATAAATGGCATGTAGATGTGTTCAGGCCAGCACTATTATCAAACATATGAAGTTTGGTGCAGATTGACCTTGGTATGTTTGAGTTAGTGAAAGATATGATATATCCTGGTGTCAACAGGTGGCTAAGATAATATCTGAATATTGGCCTTTAGGTGTCTTCAGGCCAGGACTCTTACCAAACCTCTGAAGTTTGAGGCAGATCAGACATTTTATGGCTGAGTTATTACACCTATGTCCATGGCAAAACAACAAACTTTGTCAGGCCGCCACGGACACGCCCTTTACTGAAACTCAAGATCTTCACAATTTAACATCTCTAAGGCCTCTAGATCAGACTGACCAAATATAATGTTGATTTCATTAAATGTCTAGGAGGAGTTTGCTATAAACCTAATCCCCTGCAAGGACTTCAGATAACGCCAACTGTGAACCAAATGTGAACATTTTCCCTATATTCTGATGATGATGATAAGAACATGTAATTCATGATGATAACAAAATGTTATTATTGCTTGCATTACATTCACCACTTCTGCTTAAATCGTTACCTATCTGTACAATTTGTATGTGGATATTGCTTTGCTGGTGACTCCTGTTATAAGAAATCACTCTTAAGCGCTACATAACTAAGAATCAATAAGGAAAACGGAGTACAGTTGGCAAATGCATTCACAGTAACCCTCTGCTAGTTTGGATTTTAAGTTTACTGAATTGAAAGGGTTACACTTTAAAATCAACACAGAGACACATACACACAATATATAAAATGTTGCCATCCAGTTTCATTTGTTAACATTAACTGTATTAGTTAACATGAACAATAATTAAATAGCATGTATTTATGTTAATTAATATTAAGCTAAAAAAAAGTATTCATATATTGTTTAAAGGTAAATTAGTATCTTTTAGTTTATGTACTGTGAATTAACATGAACATGAACACAGTTCATGTGGGTGTACAGCAATACACAAAGTGCTCTATAAACGCTTAATTCTTTCAAAATATCTTTAAAAATCAAGTTGAGTGTTTTAATGGGGCGATATATATATAACTGATCTTAAAATGATGGTTTTCGGATGTTTTGAACAGATAACAGCAAAGTTTGTTTTGTTGTCAAAGTTTGTCTTGAAATTTTTAATTATTATAATTTTATATTCAATAAATAACACTATGAAAATATTGTCTACAATGAAGATTATTCACTCATGCTTAAAAGTTGTATTTTTCTTAATCTTTTGCTATGTGACTGAATAGGACAAGTTCATGGTACAGTTCAGTAAAAATAAATAAAAACCACAACTGTAAAATACAAACAATGAAAGATTTAATGACCCTTTATATTTTCTCAAAATATCAGACATATTTATGTCGATTACGCTACAGCAATGTGCATCTTCCTCAAAGATGGTCTTAAGCAAAACAGCATGTTCCACTGGTCTCTCTCCCTTACACCCCTCCCCCCTTCAGTCACTCTTCAGTGACTCAATGGTGACTGAACACAGACAGGCACAGGCAGAGTGACAGCAGGTTTCTAATTTCTTTTTTTAATTTTCTTTAATTCATAGAAGCTTGTATAAAATTGATATTTACACCACTTGCTCAGAATGATAAGATCTCTGTGTGAAAAAAGTTGTAAAGAGTTTGGATGCTGCACTTTAAAGATATAAAAAAATTACGGTTATGTTTTTTACTACATCTTTAAAAAATCACCACGTCAACACCGTTCAAGATATCCCAAATTCCCTCGCAATTTAACATCTTCAGAATCTTCTCTTCATGTTAAAAAAGTTTGGTGTGAATACCTTATTTTTCTTAGAAGGAGTGTGAATTTGTTTACAGCCTGATTTTTCCAAAAATCCACATTCAAATCAAAATAGCCGGCTTCCTGTTGGTCTTAGCTAATGAGTTTGATTTAGAAAGTTGTCCAGATTGATGAGAACAATATATGTACAGAGTTTGGTGACTGTAGGAAAAACTAACCCCCCAACTTTTGTCAAAAGATGGCGCTATAGAGTGCCTGCTCCACGCCCATTTATGACCTTTTGCCAGTGTCTAACTATCATTAATATTGACGTGTGTGTTGAGTTTAATTAAATTCTAAGCATGTTATCTGCCTCGAAAAGACAGGAATCAAATTTTAAAGTTTGACACGTTGCCATGGCAACAGCATTTGATTTATCATCGACCCCTTTACATATTCTCATCGGCCGTGTTTTGACATTATTTTGATGAAGTTTGAAGAAAATCAAGTAAAATTAAGAGGCTGATTTCAAAGGATTTTGAAAATGACACGCTTCCTGCTGCCAGTTGGTGGCGCTATAACTTTGACTCATAATAGTCACATTTATGGAATCGGCATCATACAACGAACAAACTGGTGAAGTTTCATAAGAATCAAGCAATGTGTGCAACAGTAATTAGACACTTCCTGTTTCTCATTTCTCGCCATAACTTTGTCGCCTTGCCACGGCCAAACCGTTCGAGATATCAAAAATCTCCTCGCAATTTAGCGTCCCCAATGTCTTGAGATCATGCTGACCGAGTTTGGTGACAATCCTATGGAAACCCTGGGAGGAGTACGTTAAATTCCAGAGCATGCGCTTTTTAAACAGCCCTAAATATCTCACTTCCTGTTGCGTTCAGCCCATGACATAGAGTACAAAAGTTGTTTGGCTCAGTGAGATCTATATGTGTACCGAGTTTCATATCAATACGTGCAAGTATGTGTGCGCAGTACATCAAGTTTTCAAACTGTGTTCCAGGGGGCGCTGTAGAGGCCCTGAACCACGCCCGGGTCCCAGCCTCAGTGGCGTCCTGATGGCCGCAGATTCCGACGTGTGTGCAAATTTTCAAGAGTTTTTGAGTATGTTAAGGCCCCCAAAAGTGCCCAGAAGGTTTAAAAAAATAAAAAAAAAAAAAAAATAAGAACCCTTAGAAGAACAATAGGGCCTTCGCCCTTTTGGGCTCGGGCCCTAAAAATAAGAATCCTTAGAAGAACAATAGGGCCTTCGCCCTTTTGGGCTCGGGCCCTAATTAAAGCTGCAAGCAGCGTTGACCGGGCCCTCGCCGTCTGGCAGTCGCCATCCCGATAGCATCAGGAAAACGGTGCCCAGTTGGCACATGCATTCACAATAACCCTTTGGACTAACCCTAACTGTCTCTCCTCCTGTCTGACTCTTTCTCTTACCACCCATCCCACCTCCTTACACTCAGCCACTTACCACACAAACACACAGAGTGCAGAGCAGAGTGAGATCAGATTTGTTTTTTAATTTTCTTTCATTCGTGGAGTTTTGTATAATTATGAAATGAACTGTGTTTAATCAGAATGAATAGTTATTTGTATGAAAAAAGTTTCAAAGAGTTAGGATGCTGCACTTTAAATATATAATAAATCATTGAAAATTGAAAATGGAAAATAAAATTCTAGGCACGCTATCTGCCTCAAAAACACAGGAAACAAATATTTGAATGTATTTTGTATTTTTATTTATTTGCCATGGCAACAGCATTTGATGCATCAGGGACGCCTTTACAGACTCTCATCGGCCGTGTTTTTACATCATTCTGATGAAGTTTGAAGAAAATCGAGTACAAATATATTGTTCGTTGTTCGTTCGTGTGTTAGTTCATTAACCAATGTTAACAAAAGAGACCCTATTTTAAATAGTTACCATGTTTTATGATCTACATCCATTTTTAAATATTATTTTAATGATCTATAAGCATCTGTGAAATAATTATAAACAAATATATTAAAAATAAATACATTAACTTAGTTGATGTATTTGTTTCTCATTCTTATTAAGTGAACTGAGCAGTATAGTGTCATACTTATAAGATTTTTTTATTCTATCAGTGAGATTGTATATATGTATATAAATCATATAATTTTTCCTTAAAAGATTAAAAAAAGATTTTAATGCTCTTTAAGCACCTATACAAAATAATTATGTAAAAGTACACTGACAGTACAGTCTATATCAACTGATTCTATGGATTATTTTCATTCTTATACACTGAGAATGAGCTAAATAGCATTAGAGGTCAAACGATTCCTTATCTTATGAGGACCTCTAGTGTTCATCCCTGGTATTAGAGCTTCAATCTGACAAATTTATGTGACACTTTTAATGTTTTTGGGGCCTCTGAGCATGATAACATTTTGAAACTACACGTATTTCCTAAGAATTTCTTGTTCTTTATATGTAAAAAGTTTTGATGAGTTAGAATAATGCAATTTAAAGATATATGAAAATAACTCTTCATCTTTTTTATTGTTACTTTCATAAATCACCACATCAACACCGTTCAAGATGTCCCAAAGCCGTTCACAATTTAACATCTTCAGTATCTTGGCATCATGTTGACAAAGTTTGGTGTGAACTGTCTGATTCTGCTATGAGTGATATGAATTTATTCACAACTATATTTAAACACAGGAAACAAATGTTAAAGTTTGACATGTTGCCATGGCAACAGCATTTGATGTATCAAGGACCCCTTCACAGATTCTCATCGGCCGTGTTTTGATATTATTCTGATGAAGTTTGAAGCAAATTGAGTAAAATTAAGAGGTTGATTTAAAAGCGTTTTGCAAGCAACACACTTCCTGCTGCCAGTTGGTGGCGCTATAACTTTGACTCATAATAGTCACATCTCTGTGATCGGTATCATACGACGAACAAACTGCTTAAGTTTGGTCAAAATCAGATAAAGTGTGTCAAAATTATTAGACATTTCCTGTTTCTCATTTCTCGCCATAATTTGTCGCCCTGCCACGGCCAAACCGTTCGAGATACCAAAAATCCCCTGGCAATTTTGCATTCCCAATATCTGTAGATCATGCTGACCGAGTTTGGTGGCCATCGGTGGAAAGGTCTAGGAGGAGTATTTCAAATTCCACAGCTTGATTTTTCCAAAAATCCATATTTAAATAAAAATAGCTGACTTCCTGTTGGTCGTAGCTAATGGGTGTAAATTAGAAAGTTGTCCGGCTTGATGAGTCCAATATATGTACCGAGTTTGGTGACTGTAGGACAAAGTAACCCCCCAAATTTTGTCAAAAGGTGGCGCTATGGAGCGCCTGCTCCACGCCCATTTATGGGCTTTTATCAGTGTTTAACTGTCATTAATACAGATGTGTGTGTTGAGTTTCATGAAATTCTAAGCATTTTAAGTGGCTCAAAAACACAAAAAACTAAAGTTAAAGTTTGACACGTTGCCATGGCAACATGATAAAAGTTATGGATAACGCCCTTCACAGATTCTTATCGGTCGTGTTTTGACATTATTGGGATGAAGTTTGAAGCAAATTGAGTAAAATTAAGAGGCTGAGTTTAAAGCGTTTCAAAAACGTCACGCTTTCTGCTGCCAGTTGGTGGCGCTATAACTTTGACTCATAATAGTCACATCTCTGTGATCGGCATCAGACGATGAACAAACTGCTGAAGTTTGGTCAAAATCAGACAAAGTATGTCAAAGTTATTAGGCACTTCCTGTTTCTCATTTCTCGCCATAAATTTGTCGCCCCGTCACGGTCAAACCGTTCGAGATATCAAAAATCCCCTGGCAATTTTGCGTCCCCAATGTCTTGAGATCATGCTGACCGAGTTTGGTGGCCATCGGTGGAAAGGCCTAGTAGGAGTATTTCAAATTCCATTGCATGCACTTTTTAGACATCCCTGAATAGCCGACTTCCTGTTTGGCGAAGCACGGACTATGAGTGTGAAATTTGTTCGGCCCGATGAGGTCTATATGTGTATGAATTTTGGTGACTGTAGGTCAACCGTTGTGCGCTCCAGAGCCCTTCAAAAGTCGCAATTTTTAACGCTGTGCCATGCCCCCCCCAGGTGACCCCCCCATGTCAAAGTCTGTCCGGCCCTGATGGCCGCAGGTTCCAATGTGTGTGCAAAGTTTCAAGAGTTTTCGTTTATGTTAAGGCCCCTGAAATCCCCCAAAACATTGAAAAAAAAATAATAATAATAATAATAATCCTTAGAAAAACAATAGGGCCTTCGCCCTTTTGGGCTCGGGCCCTAATTAAGGCTTTTTGAGGAAAACATTTCAGGTTTTTCCTCTATATAGTAGACTTCAATGGGAGCCAACGAATTAAAGGTCCAAACTGCAGTTTCAATGTAGCTTCAAATGGCTATACATGACCCCAGCCGAAGAATAAGGGTCTTATCTAGCAAAACAACAAATTTATATACGTTTTAACCACAAAAGCTCATCTTGCACTAGCTTTGAAGTTGAAGGAGAAAACTGAGAACAGGTTTTTTTTTGTTTTGTTTTTTTTGAAAATGACCAATTGTTTCGCCAGATAAGACCCTTATTTCTCAGCTGGATCATGTAGATTCCTTTGAAGCAGCATTAAAACTGCAATTTGGACCTTTAACCTGTTGTGCACCATTTAAGTCCACTATATGGAGAAAAATCCTGGAATGTTTTCCTCAAAAACCGTTCTTTTTGACTGAAGAACGAAAGACATGAACATCTTGGATGACACTGGGGTGAGTAAATTATCAGTTATCAGTTTTCAGAACATTTTTTAAGACCACATAGCTTTGAACCAACATTCTGTTAACATTACTGGAAGAACGTTTGAGAGAACCCTGTCAGAACGTTAGCCAACATTTCCGAGAACATTCCCTGTTAGCTGGGATAAAAGCTTTTTTACTACAACTCCAATGTAATTTCAGTATAATCTTAAAACAAAGTGGCAGTTACAATACAATACTTTTAGAATGTTGTAGATTTACCTATTTTTCCCCGCAATGGATGGAACATGGAAGCAGTCCATGAAAATCTGGCCTGGTTGTTCCACCACTGGCTAAAATCCAGTCATGTGACCAGCTGCCTGAGCTCACTAATGGATGTTACATGCCATACCACAGGCTCAGAGTGTGTTGCTCACTGTATATTCTATTGTTGTTTTTAACAGAAGCACCAAATGATTCTCACGACAGTTAAAGAATAAAATATCAACCACCCACACAAGAACCTTCAAACACTCAAAAACACAATAAAAGAAGGAATACTATAATATGCCACACCTGTGAGATTAAAGACATGATATAGAATACTTCTGATTAACTGTAACTCTAACAGCCTGATAATTCTATATATATCCTATTGGCACTAGCTCACTAAAGTGAGCCTTGAAATGAAAATGGAAAACAAATGGATGTTTGCGGAACTAATCAAGTGCGCTTTACCCCATAATTCTTAGGTTAAGGAAGTCTATAGATCTGTAAACCTTTAATATTGCACATACTGTATGCAAACCTGTGTTTCTGAAGATCATAAGGCACTGAGTAAATATCACAGCCTCTTTAGTACTTATTGACACGCATTAAATTCTCACCTAGCAAATAAACTGCCGCAACACCATCTCTTAGAAGAGATAAACATGTTTTTATGTGAGCATTTTGTGGTGTAAGTATGATGTCTCATTAACTGAACAGGTGTAGATTGCACTTGGGAGATATTGCATTACTCGGAACTGCACAAAGCCAGAGCAAACATTTAAAGAAAGCACCTTACTGTGGAGTTCATGTCTTACAAAGCTAATGAAGGCATTCAAACACTTGAATATACACTGATAGCACAATCAGACGGTCATTTTGCAAATTAAACCCTGGCAGGGTGATCAGGACCCCGACGCCGAGAGGTGGCTACTCAACAAATAAATAAATATAAGGGCATGAAATATTGATTTTGATTAAAATCTTTCTTGTATATTATTTTACATCTTCCGCTGAGAAAAACACTGTTTATTGCAATGTACAAAACAATTGGCCTAGCAGCAAGACAAATACTGTAAGAATACTGCGTTACTTTTCCATTGTTTCTGTGTAAACATGCACTAGACAGACATCTTTGACCGTTCTATGACCCCCTAACAGTTTTACAGTAATGTTCACTTCAAAAATACAAGACGACAACAGTTGCATGTATAAATCAAGAGTAGGTCCTGTGATTTCCGCAATGCAGAAAACGCGGAGTCATAAAAATGGAATACTGTATAATGTGGAATGTCAAAGAATTTGACCAATTTTAGATGAATGAATCAAACGTAGGTCAGTACACTTAAATCAATATGTGACATGAACTAGTGTCTGTGAATATTAAGCCACAAAATACTATTTAAATAATGCTGCATGTTCTGCAGGTCTCTGTGTGAACGAATGGCGCAAACGTGCGGTTTCGTTTACTACACACATACTGAATCACTTCATGAGCATTTTAGCTTTTCTTGTGAGAAAAAACAAAACTATATCAGATACAAATAGAAACTTACAAGGTTTTAACAGCAACACCTCAAAAATAAAAGTTCGGTTTAACTTCGGTTAAACTGTGACAGAAATATATTACTTAATGTAATGACAGTAATACTACTTGTAATATATATTTTTTAATCAAAACATTATTCAAGGAATATTTACCAAAAATAATCATTAACTAGAATTTATTTACCAGAAAATGTAAATAAAATAATAATACATTAGTTATTTAGAAAAAAAAATAGAGATGCTTTTGATTATTACAGGTGAATCTCAAAAAAATATCATGAAAAAGTTTTTTGTTTGTAACTTATTTCAAAAACTGAAACTTGCATATGTTCTAGATTCATTACATGTAAAGTAAAACAATTCAAACTTTTGTTTGAATTTGATTTTGATGATTGGAGCTTACAGCTCATGAAAGTAAAAAATCCAGTATCTCAAAATATTAGAATATTTACATTTGAGTTTCATTAAATGTCAATAATGGGGAAGACTGCTGACTTGGCAATGGTCCAGAAGACAAAAGGTCATTACTGAAAGGGGTGGTTGTTTACAGAGTGCTGTATCAAAGCATATTAAATGTAAAGTTTACTAGAAGGAAGAAATTGAGTAGGAAAAGGTGCACAAGCAACAGTGATGACCGCAAGCTTAAGAATACCTTTAAGCAAAGCCAATTTAAACACTTGGGAGAGCTTCACTAGGAGCGGACTGAAGCTGGAGTCATCAAAAGTCACCACGCTCAGACATCTTCAGGAAATAGACTACCAAGCCACTTCTGAAACAGAAACAACGTCAGAAGCATCTTACCTGGGCTAAGGAGAAAATGAACTGGACTGTTGCTCAGTGGTCCAAAGTCCTCTTTTCAGATAAAAGTACATTTTGCATTTCATGTTGAAATCATAATCCCAGAGTCTGGAGAAAGACTGGAGAAGCACAGAATCCAAGCTGCTTGAAGTCCAGTGTGAAGTTTCTGAAGTCAGAAATGATTTGGGGTGCCGTGACGCCTACTGGTGTTGGTCCACTGTGTCCAAAGTCAATGCAGCCATCTACCAGGAGATTTTGGAGCACTTTATGCTTCCATCCTCTGACAAGCTTTATGGAGATGCTGATTTCCTTTTCCAGCAGGACTTTAGCACCTGTCCACAGTGCCAATACCACTTCCAAGTGGTTTGATAACCATGATATTACTGTGCTTAACTGGCCAGCCAACATGCCTGACCTGAACCCCACTGAGAATATATGGGATATTTTCAAGAGAAAGATGAGAAACAGTCGATCAAACAATATACAGATGAGCTGAAGGCTCAATAGTGCCTTAGCAGTTCCACAGGCTGATCACTTCCATGCCACACTTCACTGATGCTGTAATTTGTGCTAGGAGCAAGTAATTTGCTGTAATATGTGCTGCCGACCAAGTATTGAGTGCATAAATGAACATACTTTAAAGAACTTGAACTTTTCTGTTTTGCAAATCAGTTTTTTGATTGATTTTTGAAAAATAAAATGTATTTCATAGGGCCTTAAAAATGTTATTTTTGTTAAACGTTTAATAAATTACTGTATGTTTAATGGTTTCAAATTATTAGACATGTTTTCAATTAATAACATTTTATTTAACCATTAAAACAGGGTCCAGAAAAAATTTAAACAGAAAAAAAATTGAATCCAGAAAAACTGAAACAGAAAAAATTGAATTTGCAAAAAAAAAAAAAAAGAAAAAAAATAAATAAATAAAACTGAGCCCTACATGAGGGAGGAGTACCATTTTAGATTACCCTGAACACTCTGTTATGAGAACATTGCCATGAACAACGCAAATATTTGGAGAAATCTGACAGCTGGATTACAAGATTGACCAAACAGAATCAATTATTCCGGAGATCAATGTAATAACAATTCGTATTTAACTTTGAAAATATTATTGTTGACCCTCAACAAATTAGAAATTAGGCAGACCAACATCAGAAACACTGTCCATATATAATACACATAATCTCAACATAACTTCTAATGTAACAAAACTAAGCAGTGATCACATTTCACTAAACATTTTACACTTTTAACTAACGTCAACTAACTTCTACATTTAACATCAAAACTAGCTGCAGTGCATTCTGGCAAACCCTGGATGCCATGTTATATCATAAACTGGCACGTAAGTTATATCCATCTCCCTTCTCTATTCCATTTGAAATGACTGAAAGATGAATTATCCCCCAAAGCCTTTGCATGTTATCAATATGTGTATGTGATACCGCAAGCCGCCAAGGTGAGGTTAGTGGTAAATGCAATTCTCCCTCTTCCTTTGGGAGAGAAGGTGATAATGGAGGTGGATAGTGCGGCCCAAATCACAGATTACAGCTGAATGTATGAGAGGGTCTTTTCCCTCCTCGTCTTCTCTCATAGACTAGAGAGATATGTAGCGGTAGAAAGATCAAGGCCACCACACTTACCAGAGTGTGTTATCGTCTCTGTGAATCTCAGAACTGTGGAGTGGATGGGGAAGACTGTAACACAGCATGCTCTCTGGGGAACCTGCCTGAAGGGGTGTGAATGCAGCTATCATGTTGTTCCAATTCCCCATTTCGCTTCAAACATTATCCGCCCATCAGTTTTGCTTACTGCAGTTTTACTTAAGAAGCAAGTTCTTAGATGGCAACAGCACCAGGTAGAAACCTATGGAAGAAAAATACTGATATTATCAACAGGTAAGGAGTAGTTTGTAACATTGTAAACTTGTTTACAAAAGTAAATATGATTGCCATTTGTTACTCATTCGTTGCATGAGTTGGCCACTGTGCTTCAACCAAAGCTTGTAATAGTACACTTTGAGGGACTGTCTCTGCGGGTTAGCCCACTGCGAATTGCTCTTATAGCATGACTGTGATCTCAGGAGCTCCATTTTCTGGGCCACCCTTACTATTTATCTAAATGCCTGTTCACACCAAGAGCAAAATGAAAAAGTAAAGCTAACTGGCAAGAAGTCCTACTTACACCACGAGTGAAACGAAAAACCACTTTGGACATTCACATGCTTTAACAGAAAACACATTACTGCACATGATAGCACAGCAAATGCCCCACAAAAAATAAAACCCATTACTATTAAATAATATTAAAGAATATGTTGTCACTGGAATGGCAAAATTAATGTTAAACTAATAGTATTATATAAAGGTTACTTGTAATCAGCAAGGATGCATTAAAGTAAATGATAAACTAATTAATCAAAAGTGGCAGTAAAGATATTTATTATTGCAAATACTATTAAAAAGAGGCATATTTCAAATAAATGCTGTTCTTTTGAACTTTCTAAAATATGTTTCTTAAAACTATTAAAGAATTAATTCACTTCCAGAATAAAAATGTACTGATAATTTACTTCCCCCCATGTCATGATGTTCATGTCTTTCTTTCTTCGGTTGAAAATAAATTAAGATTTTTGAGGAAAACATTCCACGAGTTTTCTCCATATAGAGAACTTCAATGGGAGCCAAATGGTTGAAGGTCCAAATTGCATTATCAAAGGGCTCTACACATCCCCAGCCGAGGACTAAGGGTCTTATGAAGTGATACGATCTGTCGTTTTCCAAAAAAAAAAAAAAAAAAGTATATACTTTTTAAACTATAAATGCTCGTCTTGCACTAGCTCTGCAATGTGCGTCTTTGACTTCACGCATTATGTAATCACGTTGGAAAAGTCATGCACAGTTAGTTCTTTGTCTGTGTACTCCAGTTCAAAAAGGTAGGGTAGGGCGAAAAACTTTTTCAAAAAACACATTTTCTCCTCCAACTTCAAAATCGTCCGTCTTTTTTGTAAGGGGCGTTTCACTTTCTTTGCATGTTCGCGTGACCTTTCCTACATGACCATATTTTGTATTTGTGGTTAAAAATTATATATATTTATTTAAAGGTTTCGCTAGATAAGACACTTATTCCACCGGTGGGATCGTGTAGAGCCCTTTGAATCTGCACTGAAACTGCAATTTGGACCTTTAACCTGTTGGCTCCCATTGAAGTCCACTACATGGAGAAAAATCCTGGAAATGTTTTCAGGGCTCTAGATTGCGACCAAAATAGTCGCATATGTGTCAATTTTTTGCAGTTTAAATGCAGCTTCAAAGGGCTCTAAACAATCCCAGCCGAGGAAGAAGGGTCTTATCTAGCAAAACAATCGGGTATTTTCTAAAAAAAAATTGACAATTTATATACTTTTTAACCTCAAATTCTCATCTTGTCTAGCTCTGCGATGTGCATGCGTACTCTGTGTATTCGGGTTCAATACCGTTAGGGTATGTCGAAAAACTCCCATCTCATTTTCTCCTCCAACTTCAAAATCATCCTACATTGCTGCAGAAGTACCGACAGTGTTTACAAAGTGAACGTGCAAAAAAGGTCAAATGCCCTATACAAAAAAGGGTAAAACAGCAATGTAGGATGATTTTGAAATTTGGAACCACTTTGGAAGTTCAAACTCACAGGCACCATCGAAATCCACTATATGGGGAACATTCCAGAAATGTTTTTCTCAGGAAACATAATTTCTTAACGACTGACGAAAAAAAGACATGAACATCTTGGATGATAAGGGGCTGAGTAAATTATCTGTAAATTTTTGTTCTAGAAGTGAACTTCTTTAATTTCTTTTTGACTGAATAAAGAAAGGCATAAACATCTTGGATGACATAGGGGTGAGTAAATTATTAGGAAATTTTTATTCTGGAAGTGAAATATAGTTGTAGTGTAGTATGCAAATATTCGGTTAATAGGCCTATAAAGCTGAGAAATTTCTCTAAATGTTGAGTTCAGTAAAGATCAATGATGCTAAGATTGTTTAAATGAGCTGTAAGAGCTTCTAATATTTGTAAAACTGAGTGTTCCTGGTGCCCACAAAGCCTAAAAAAAAATTATTAGGCAAATCACCGCATTATTGAGTTTCATAAAAAATCTTCCCAAGTCATTTCCCTTTCCCTCTTCTGGCCAAGTCATTCCAGCCTGTCAGAGATACGGTTTACGATGATGAAAAATATGATCCACATTATTTGTATACTAAATCGACCCAACTGCATGATATTTTAAAGCCTCAAGCTTGTAAAGAAATGAGTAAAGATGTGTTTGTCCTTGCACTTTTTTGGGAGCTGATTAGGGTGGGGGTGGTAAAAAACAAATTAGTTTCTTTTTCCTTAAACGAGATTACCTAAATTAAGCAAGCTAAACAGAATGTTTCACCAATATCATACTGCCAAAACGCTTCAAAAGAACCACTGCCAATTTCAGCTAAAAGGTCACCTCAAATCACTGTAAAGCAGAAAATCGCCACTGGATACAGCCTACTCATTTTAACTCTTCTATTTAGTTAGTACAGCAGTTCTCAATCTTTCCCTCAACTGAGCTGGAAGCAAGTCTAATGGGCTGTATGTCATTTTAGATTTCATATAAAATCATCAATACAACCAACTGGGTTAATTAGGCTATTTTACACCAGTTTATATACACATATATATATATTTTATAAGATGTTTATTGTGGAATAATGCCTATGTTTCATTCAGTTTTATTCAGCATTGCAAGCACAGCCTTTGACTTATAGTGAAGGGCGATGCATGCATGTGTACTAACTGTGTGGGTTACACAGGCTGTCCACATCCAAAAAAATAATAATTTGTTTAGAGGAAAAAAATTCAATATAATTTTTTTAATGGCCCCAGGTTGAGAAATGATGCACTGGTAAATTTCCGCTATCTCCTTTCTTTCCTATCTGTCATTTTTGTCCTTCTAACATCTGCTTCAGTTGGACTACATTGTTTTCCGCTCTTTCCCTTTTCTTCTCTTCATTTTTCCTTCATAGGCAACAGATGACAAGCAGGCAGTTGATAGACCTGATCTCCAGGTTTGACCTTCTAAGAGACTGTGCAATTCCGCCCGTCTCCTTCCGAATCCCTCCCACCAGCCTCTCTCTCACTCTGTGCTAAGTGATGGAGATGCAGCTTCATTGAAAATGACGTCTTAAAGAGCTAGAAAAAGGTTACAGTGGCTGACTTCATGACACGGGTACATTATTTATATCCAACTTCCCCACAGTGCCTTGGTCGCCTAATTGGTAAAATACGGGATTTTTATATATTTGAGGGACCAGTAACACACACACAACAAACACTAAAAACACAAACTACATTTCTTACAATAACCCTTATGGTCAGTTTTGCTTTTCACTTAAAGTGTTTCAATAGACTCTTTCACACATAGTCTTTACTGGTGAATTACCAGTAAATTACTATTATGAAACCTTTTGAAAAATACCGGTAACTTTGTTCATTACCAGTAAATTGCCAGGATGATGCTGCGTGTGAATGTGGAACGAAGATTACCGGTATAAGAACGTAGAACACGCTGATGTATTTAGTCCAAATTGGCCAATCATAGCATTTTTATAGATACGACGTGATTACACTTAGCTGTTTGCAAAGCTACGCTGCTTGCTTAAATTCGTTTTTCTTTGTAAATATGCGCTTGACGGATATTTGACCTTTGCGCCTTGTCTAGCAACTGTTTCGAGTTTTGACCTTGAGACTTCTTCCTCATTCATCAGCGCTGCGACTCTGCAGTTGGAAACTATTATGTGCGTCTGGGGTTTATAAGAGCAATAAACGCATTCTGTACTCATTCCCTTATGCTGGTTACTATACTTTGTTGTCAAATTGCACAGATTCTAAAGTGTTTCTGCTGACATGATTAAAATTACTAGCATTTTATTAAATTATTAGCATTTGCCATTAAAAAGCCAGAACGGCGTTGCCTGTGTGAACATCATATTTCTGTATTTACCGGTAAAGTCATACTGGTCATTTTCTGGCAATTTATCGGGATTGATGTGTGAAAGGGGCTAATGATAATTACTGTGCAATAAGGCTGGGTTTTGACACAAATTTCAGATTGAATTCTGATTCACAAGCTTGCCATTTAATATTGATTATTTTAGATATATACCACAATCTAAAAAAAGCTGGGTTATTTTTTTTTACCCAAATGCTGGGTTCAGCTTGCTGGGTTATTTTATTGGGTTGTTTTTAATATTTTTACCCAGGTGCTGGGTAGTTATTCTGTAACTGGGCAATTTTGTATTGGGTTATTAAATATTGTTTTAAATTATTTATTTCTACTCAACTGCTGGGTTGAATCTGTCTCGGACAAAACAAAATAGCTGTTACAGTACAAGAACTGGCTTTTTGCATCATCTACAGGAGAGAATGGTTCTCAGCGCCACTGATTTGGTGCACTTCTTCAGAGAAATAAAGGTTTGTATACATTTTATTTATTTTATAGTCTACAATTTGCTGTAAATTATATTATTTTACGCAACGCAACGCAATATAGATGGATAGATGTCAGTCAGCTGCTTCAGCAGTGATAATTTCAGATGATGGAAACACAATTTGCCTTATATAACATAAACTGATTTTATTCATTATAATACTGAACTGTTAAAATATGTTCTACAATCTCAGTACTGTTTCTTTCTGGGCAGATTATGGAGTCAGTCGGCAGTCTGAGGTTCCCAGTTTCACCAGTGAACTGCAGCCCATCGGTGGCTTATGCCGCGTTTGAGGCAACCCATTCCCCCTGTTTTTCCAACTTTCTACCCGTGAAAGTGCACTGGAGCGGCAGTCAAACCCGTGACTTCCCACCAGTGAACTTGTACTAGATCGATGTACTCTCAGTTCTGGGTTGTGTTCCGAATACACTTAAATTAAAATGCTACTTTTGAATGTTACATTTTTAACATCTTTAATTGCTTGTTAAACAAGTCTAAATTACGGTGGTCGAGAGAGCTCTACGCGCTGCAACTTAAGAAAACACATGCAAACAGAAAGAAAACACATGCAAACACAAAAAACGACAACAAATTAAAAAAAAAAATCTTCATCAGTTTGACAACACAGGCGCTGCAAATCCTCGCAACGCAAACACAAAAAAGTGCTGCAAACACAAAAGAAGCGCTGCAAATAGCACGGAGCGCAACGGAAATGTTTCAGGGGGACCTCAAAAAGTGACAAACCCATCTGGGACCTGATTATTTGTTCAGTTGCTATTGGTCAGAGCAGAGGTGTTGTCGGTGAACTAAAAGGTGATAGTTCATCTTTATCACCTTTTAGTAGTAATGGGACAATGAAGCTTTTCGAAGCACTGAGGCTTCCCCTCAACTGTATCGTAAAAAGGTTCATTACTTGAAGCTTTTCAACACGTTGCACGCTGATGACATCTTGCGGTCAAAGGTGGAAAAAGTTGCTTTCGCGTCCCAGATGTCCAAGCGATTTTTACAGTTTCATAAAATAAATCAATTTGTGCGACGAAAACCATAAGAAATAAACAAATAAAAAAGTAATTTTACTTACACAAGATATTAATCTGTAAATAAACTTGTATAAGCATAGTTTATGTAGGCATATGATCAAAGTAAATTAAGAATATTGTTAGGTTGACTAATATTATTATTAATTATATGTGCTTGTAAAGCGGGGAATACTACAAAATGAACATGCACAAAACTACACATGTACATATTTATTCGTATTATGGTGAATGCCACTTGAAACCTGTGCAAGGGGTTCGTGTTATTTGAATCAGAATATGAAGCAGTCACGTGGTTGTGTGCGAAAATGAAGCTTCGGACGTCGCAGGTCACGCGGTTATGCCAAAACGAATCAAGATCCGGTACAGTGCTTTACTGTGAGATGTTTCGTTTTTTTGATACAAGCTTCGAGGCTTCGGTGTCGAACGTCACATCACTACCTTTTAGTTCACCGACAACACCTCTGCTCTGACCAACAGCCACTGAACAAATAATCAGGTCCCAGATGGGTTCGTCACTTTTTGAGGTCCCCCTGAAACATTTCCGTTGTGCTCTGTGCTATTTGCAGCACTTTTTTGTGTTTGCAGCGTTTTTTTTATTTTTTATTTGTTGTCGTTTTTTTCTGTTTGCATGTGTTTTCTTAAGTTGCAGCGCGTTGAGCTCTCTCAGCCACCATACTAAATGCATGTAATATTGTAAATTCAATTAATCTTATATATTTTTGTCCAAGGGTTTTCAAGCTTAACAATAAATGTTCATCTTTAATTATTAGTGTTGCCTTTACAATTCTGCCCATTTTAAGCCAACAATATAATAATTTTTAAACAATAGCTGACCCAAAGAAAACGTCTAGGTTACGAAGGTAACCCTCGTTCCCTGAAGGAGGGAACGGAGACGTTACATATGGGAACTTGCTTGAGAGTCCAATCATCTCTGAGCCTTATTCAAAAGGCCAATGAAAATTGGCGAGTGGCATTTGCATGCCAAGCCACGCCCCGTACATACGGGTATATAAGATGGCGCCATGCAGCCAGTCATTCAGGTTTTTGCTGAGGAGCCGGACGAGCCGGCGTCAGCGTGACGCGTCGCCCGTAGAGCGAAGTCGGTGGCAGAGCGGAGTTCCTGCATAACGTCTTGGTCAGGACCACCCTCGTGTAGCTGTTTTAAGGCCTTGGCCTGATAGACCTGAAGAATGGCCATAGCATGCAAGGCCGAGGCAGCCTGTCCAGCGGTGTGATAAACGCGGCCCGCAAGGGCGGACGAGCGCTCACACGCCCCTGGATGGGAGATGCGGCCGGTCCCTCCAAGTGGCAGCGCCACGCGGGAAAAGATGCACCGCGACAGCGTGCTCGACCTGGGGGACCGACACATATCCCCGGGCTGCCCCGCCATCAAGGGTGGCGAGGGGAGAGGAGCTGGGGTGCGGGCGAGATGAAAAAGGCGCCCGCCATGTTTTAAACAGCTCCTCATGCACCTCCAGGAAGAATGGAACCGGCGGGGAGCGCGGCGGAGCCATGCTTCAGCGTAGCCATGGTCATGCGTTCGCAATGAACGCACGAACCATCCGTGAACGCTGCCTCAGCATGCTCTCGGCCCAGACATGTAAGGCAGCGTTCATGGCCGTCTTGAGAGGTGAGGAAACTGCCACACCCAGAAGCGCACGGCCGGAAAACCATTCTGAAAAGAACGTTTTTCACAGCTGTGAGAAATTACTCTTTTAGATCCCGGTCTACCCAGGGAGGAACCGCGGCACCACTGTGCACTCAGAGGGGCTCATTCGCTGGAGAGCAGGAGGCTTTTTCTGGCCATGAAAACGGCCACCCGCAGGACCCCCCTGGCGGCTGCCAAAACACTCTTTTAGTGAAAAAACTCTTTTAGAAGGCAGCACGCCAGCGGGGAAGAGAGCAGGAACGTTCACAATTTCTTTCTTGTTGTTGGAAGGCTCGGGCAGAGAGACGGCTCAGAAGCTAAAATCTGAATGACTGGCTGCATGGCGCCATCTTATATACCCGTATGCACGGGGCGTGGCTTGGCATGCAAATGCCACTCACCAATTTTCATTGGCCTTTTGAATAAGGCTCAGAGATGATTGGACTCTCAAGCGAGTTCCAATATGTAACGTCGTAGTGAAACGACTGAAGTGGAACAACACAGCATGGTGAATAAAAACATTTAACCCAAGCAGCTGGGTCAAAATAACCCAGCATGAGTTCTTTCCAATATTTATTCAGTGCTGGGTTGCCAAATAACCCAAGTTGGATTGTTTTTAAGCCAGCATTTTTTGGAGTTCAGGTACAGTACATACCAAATTTTCTAAAGGAGAAAAAAATCTCAACTAATGCTGTAAAATACACATGAGAGTACAACATTACTATAATATTGAAGGTTAAAATTAACTGATTTGTACACAAACACTTATATTACACTCAATAAAATTTATTTTTAATAAAAAAGTTACAGTTACATAATTATATTTCTGCTTTAATTCGTTTTTTGAAATATCAACATTTGCTGTGGCTGTCATAAAAACTTGACATTTATTCAAACATAAACACTGTAGAATAGTAGAAATCATAAAGAATATGTTATATGGTGTACATATTTAGCAAAATGATCCTCTCTAGAGTTTATTTTTCTAGTTGACTAAGGAGTTTATGCTCATCGAATATGTTTTTTTCCAGAGGTAAATGTGACGTTGCATGACATTGTTTACAAGCTGTTATACTGATGTCTTTGCAAAATCAGAAACACTGAGACAGGATACGAATTTCGGTAAGTTGTACTCTTACTTTTAACATACCTACGAATGTTTATGTTTATTTCATGCTGAAACTAGTATTAAAGCAGAGATAATCAGTTCATTCTACACTGATCTGTCACTCCACATTAAACAGCGCCAAAACGGCATTTATTGTTTGAATACTATAATAAAATGGACAATGGTGAAATCTGAAACTTTGTTTCATATCAAAAGCAACAAAGCACAAAGCTTTTTGTGATTTATTGAATGGGAGGTATGCTACAATGTTCCGTTCAATAACTAAAAACAGGCTAGACTAATCAATTCTTGGGATTTAAGAATAATTTTGTAAAAATAAGAAATTATTAAAATCAAGAATTTTTTTTTTCTTTTTTTACTAAAACAGAATGAATACATAACAAAAATGTTATGTCCCATTCAACAACTACCATCCCATTCAGGAATCCTCTCCTTAAGTTCTAAATTAGCTTCATTCATTGTAATTCACTCCCTGCCTTTGGTCCAGTGTATGAGCTTGGTCTACAGGATATCTTGCAGTTATTAAAGATGAAAACCTCTCTAGGGAGGAATCTGCTCTAAAGCCATCATGCAGTGCTGAAGGAGTGTGAACACAAGGCCAAGACCACGCAGCTCTGAACAGATTATCACTCTACACCTTTCAATCTATTCCACACCTCCATCTCTTCCATTTATGCCATTCTCTGGAGGACTGGTCTTTAAATAAATGAGATTCAATCAATCAGAGATGATATATGCAATGCATTTATAATGTTAGCTTACACACGAGGACAGACAGTCTTCTATATGGGAAATATGTCCTACAATGTTTTGCATAAGATTTTGGCCTTGAACTGTTCATTCAAAAAAGTGTAAATGATAATAGAATTATGTAATTTGAAATCTGTATGACTTTCTTTTTTTCTGCCGAACACATTAGATATTTTGAATGCTGGTATGGTTTTATCATTGACATCCACTCTGCATTGAAACATCTTAATTTATGTTTCACAGGGAAAAAAGCAGGTTCTGAATGATTTGAGGGTGAGTACATTTAATTTTTTTGTTGAACAAGTTTTGCTCACAAATTGCTTGACCAACAATCACCTTTTGTTTACAGTTTGGTGACAATGGCGATTTCATTGGGTTGGGATTACACACTTACACGTCTGTAACTGGAAAGGACAGGGCACAGGTGCAGGGAATGTTCCAAATTATGGTTGGCAAGCCCTGCGACAAGCCAGAATGAGCTGTAACATCTGTCTCTGCTGCTCGGTATCCGGCTGATCAGAAGTCAATTATAAAAACGTTAGCACCCCTGCGATGGTAAATCGCCCTCCATTAGGAATAATCATTGCTCAATGCTTGTGTGTGTGGCACTAATTTAGTTTTGTGAGTGTGCTTTGAGATGGGAATGGGGGTGAAGTGACAGAGAAAGAAGGAGAGCAGGAGAGATTGCTTTAAGCAGTAATTTTCAATAGTCTTGATGGAATCACGTGAACCAAAACATTGACAATGCACGCCAACCCGCAGATCTGCCTCGTGTCTCTCATTACATTACTGTCTTAAAAAAAAAGGGGAGGAGAGTTGGGCTCTGTACAGCGTCGCCCATCTGACAGCCCACAAAAGAAAACATATTTAGATTGAATTAAATTGACAGCCCCTTGACATAAGAACTGATTTACAGAGGACAAGATATCACAGCTCAACCCCCCCAGTATATAGACTTTAAAGGAAAGCGCCCAGCGAAGACAGACAGGAATATGCTGTTCAAAGATTGGATTTTCTTTTTTATATCTACAAAGGAACATGCATACTCAAACACATACACAAGTGCTTCATCGCATTCTCTCTCTCACACACACACACACACACACACACACACACACACACCCCGTCCATGATCAGGTTGCAAGCGTTGTGAGAAAATGAGAAGGGCTGTCAGTCAAACGCAGAAATGATGCGGGATCTGTCAGGCCTGCATATACTCAGAAATTGATTGGCAAAACTTTCATAGGGAGAAACTAAAGCAAACCTTTGCCGAATTTCTAATCTCAAGACCTCGATGAGGAAGCCTGTGGAGAGATATTGTGATCAGAGATTTGCGGGGAAAAGGACAGTGCACTAAAACGGTTAGTGCATTGACTCGTGACCACAGAAACACCACTGCCTTAGACAGAAAAATCTACTACTAGTATTTTGACTATAACTGCTACTATCAAATACTGCTGTCCCACAACCAAAAAATAAATTTAAAAAGCATTTAAGTATTCAAATCTTAGATGTTTACTAAGATCATTGCATTATCTATTGATCTCCAAAATAATATTTAAAATATCAGTAAGCTTAATATATATAAAATCATCATTTAGTGGATACTTGCAATTGGGCGGTGGCTGTCCAGAACCCTAACCTCTACATTTCAACTTATTAAAATAATATTTAAATAATTTTGCATTTTATAACATTGTTGTTGTTTTTTTATATCTTTTTAAGTAAAAAGAAAAATCAACTTTATATTTTCTTTGTAAGTTATGAAGCTTTATGTAAAAAAAAAAAAATGTGTCCTGCAAGTTCACGTCACTACAGAAACACTGTATGTTTTAGTCCATTGGCTGAGACTGATATTAACTACACCCCTACATTTATGATCAGGAAATATTTGTGTGTCACTTTCTCTCATAGCCACATGGTGAGTAGATAGGCCCCATCATTTTGTGTTAAATGTGTTCAAAAATATGAAAAATCTGTGTGTAACTTTATAGAATTTCACTACTGAACACCATTTTTCTATAATTAAACACTTTTTTGGGAGTTATTCCATAAGAATTAGTTTTTATAGGTGTACAACTGTTCAGAACTGTGCTAGCTAACCATGTGCTAATTAGCATCTTTGAGCTAGGTTCAAAAATATCTCAAATTGTCACTACCAAAACAGTCAACTTAAGTTTCGGTAGTGACATCTTTGTTTTTTTGGGTGTTATCCCATTAGAGATTCAACCTACCGTAAGTCACAACCAAAAAGACAACACTTAATCCATTATTTGGGGACATAAACAAAATTTTAGTACAGTTATGCAAATCTATATGATTTTAGTATGCTTTAGTAGTGGTTTACTATGTGGATTAAAACTCTTTAATGTGACGTAGTCGCTACCAAAACATACTGTCACTAATAAAAATGTGCTGTCACAAATTAAACATGGGATGTTTTGCCAAAAATAAAGTATACTGAATTATGCAGACTGAAGATGTTATGATAGTGTGTGGTTCGATGTATATTCAAACTAATGAATCCTGAAGTTTGAAATCAGTATGATCAACTTTTTGCCTTTTACGAAAAAAAATTGGATTCAAAATACAACAAATCTGATAAATCACATTTGAAATATTGTTAAAACTGTAATTGTTATTGATTTACCTGAAACTTTGAAACTTTTTATCAAAATAGAAAAATATATATTTACAAGGAAGATGTAAGCAAAATCTTAATAGGACAACATAACCCTTCTTATTAAATTATACATTACTGTGTTTAGTGACAAATTTAGGAAGATGACAAATATTCCAAAACTTTCTGAAAATACAATATGAGAATTAACTGCACCATTACTAGAAATGTGTACCTTGCATATTATACATTTTGCATACATACAAAATTTTTCTTTCAAGATGTAATCAACTCTGATTTCGATCCAATTCTGTAGAATGGGCCATATAGGGAAAGTTGGTTTGCATAGAAATACCCACAGTTGTCTACTCAAAGTATTTAAATTTGATATGCACTAGAAAAAAATAGACTGGTTTAATTAATTCAAATATATTACAGTCATCGTTTTAAAATAGCTTTTTAAGGTAACAATGCTCAAAAATTAAAACAAATAAATAATATCTATATTATGCTATTATGCCATAAAATAATGTTTTTAATTATTATTAAAACTAAATGATATTCCTATCAAAAAGCACAGAAGGAAATTTTTGCGTGTCAGAGAAGCATGTCGATTTAGTTGGCATTATACAGAGAAACCGAAAACAGCATAAACCCATGCTGCGTGGGACAATAAATAGAAAAGTAAACAAAACAACAACAAAAAAATCAACAGTTTTTGTGCCCAGGGCCCACGATCTCTTAATCCGTCTATACTTTTCTCAGAACAGCGCAGCCTCCATCTTCAGGGCCACAGACAATAGAGCGCCAATCAATAGAGCTGACATTGAAATGCAAGCAAACAGATTGAAGGTAAAGGATGCCATGGCAACAGGCATTACCGAGTCTCTAACTCGAAGGACAGTTCCATCAAAATGACTTCATTAGACAGTCTAACACTTTTATTTGCATGCATTTAATCCACACACACAAAAACTAATCCACTCCAATGAACTTACTACTTAAAGTTGACAAAACAGCATTCACAAGTAGATCTTGGAAAATTATCTTAAACTGAACTATTATATTTTAATATCAATGATAAATGTAAAAATACAGAAAAGAGAACTGATGACTTTTTTCAAATCTAACTGCCAAAAAATAACATTTCAAAGTAAAACAGGTATTAACAAAAGGTTTTTAAGACTTTAAAGATCATTTTTGTCCTAAAGAGAATTTGTAAATGTTCTCTGACAGCTCCGAGTGCATTTCAAATCCCGCTTTTGAACTGTTTACCGCAAACACAGTTGACCCACCTGGTGGCATTTTCATTCCCATTTTCCCTGCACTTAAACAGCATGTTCCTGACACCTTTGAAAAACAAACCGCACTGCTTTTACCTAGAGAGCTTACATTAGATAGGGCATAATTTCAAAAAACAGCATATTATTTGACCGTAGGAGAGGAAAGCAGGAAGTCTGTGCCGTGGATCGGTGTGTATGTGTGTGTGTTGGGAGGGGTGTGCTCTGGGGGGGCTCTCTGCACTCGAGATGTGGAGATATGGAACGAGGCATTAATTGAGCTGCCTGCAGAGGGGAATAGCATAAGGAAGAGCTCATTAAAAATGATTATTAAAGAAACAAGCAGAGCAGCAGTGCTCAAGCATGGCCAAAACACTCAGACAGAGGGGAAACAGCTTGCGCCGTTCTGCCATGAGGACATAACTTACACTAAATACGGAGCAAAAAGTCACACACTGAACAGGGTAGTGCAAATACATGCACGCAAACAGCAAGTCAAATTATCTGTGAAATATCGCGTATATTAGGCAAATCTGAGACGGAAATTATTCTTAATTGTAATTAAGCTTAAACATACAGAAAAGCCACAGATTTAAAGTATAGAGGAAACTTTTTAATTTTAAGATGGTGCATATGCTCTTCAGCTGAAATTCAGTTCACATTTGATATTTCAGCTTATAAAGACTCTATAGCCTGTTGAACCTGTTGCGTTGTCTAGTTGTATTGTAAAACTTTGGTCCTGTTTCTCAGATCAAATGACACGAATGTTAATATTTTGCACTGTATATCTAGCAGTGAGCCTTTAAAATATGTGTGCTTGCACTTTTAAAAGTTGAACCTCAGTGGTGAGCAACCAAAATAAATAGAGAGATAGAGATAGAGAGCGAGTTTCTTTCTAGGACTTTTTTTCCATATTTTATTTCCTTTTCTGTTATTTATTTCGATTTTTCAAGCTAAGGTTAACAGTCTTCTATTTTGTTTTGTTATTTTATCTTCAGTGTTGGGAAGGTTATTTTGGAAATGTAAAAAGTTACAGCTTACAACTTACCCTATTTAAAATGCAATAAGTTGTCTAACTATTTCAAATACTTTAAGTAATGTAACTGATTACATTTCAAAATTTACATTGCTACATTTTTTAAAAGTGTTAATCATTTTCAAACATTTGAAGCAGGCAGTGTTAACCTTACAGTACAACTCAACACTGATTACTGTCAGACTTTCAAGATCCTTCATCACTTGAATTAAGATTATAATTATTTAATTTTAAAGCACAGCCACCACAAAATAAGACTTTGGCACCTTTTTTTACTTTGAGATCATTCTGAGGTTAAACACAGATTTAAAATCATAACAAAGATCTAGTATTAGCTATGATACTGTTTTTAAAATCAAATCTTGATTAAATCTGGACAAAACTTGTTAATTTAAAAAATAAAGCATATAAGTTTTTCTGCAACTACGGGCAGAAGTCCCAAGAGTGAAATTTTAGATTTATGTTCAAATTTGTCATATGATGCTTTATAAATATATTCACAGTGTCATTACACACCTTGATAAAAAGTATAATTAATTATTACTGTTATTTAATATACAATTATGAAGCATTTATAATTCATGTCTCACAACTCTTGTCAAAATGTTGAGATACATAAAATAAGCTAATTGAATTACAATTTGACATTATTTCAAATTGAATTTGTTGTTGAATTTGGAATTGTTCAATATACATATTAATTTACAGCATCTTACTTTTTTTGTATTATTTACTGATTTTTTTTTCAACTAAATGTGCATGTCCCACACTTTTGAGTCCTTACAGCAACAATTAAAAACGGCTTTTATTATGACATTTTATCAAAGACAAACAAGTCAAGTTTTTATGGAAAGTGAAATGTTTCTTTCAGTTGCTCTCTACATTAGCCTGTTTTTGATTTCATGGCACTTTAACATTGTGTCCTTATCGACAGAAGATGCCATTACCGCAGCACTGCTTTATTTTTTTATTTTATTTTTCATATTTTTATTTGCAAAAAAAAAAAAAAAAGTATTATAACACTTAAGCTGAGATGATTTACACATTGAAATTGCAACATCTGTCATAATAAAAAGTTAAATATGTTATCTTTCGTGCGTATGGAAACAATTGTCATCTAAGGTTACTGTCTAAATTTTACATGGCATAGAAAAAACCATGATGATTATTTTTTAATATCAGTATTCACAAAATTTGAAAAAGCTTTTTTAGAAATTAAAAAAGAATTTTTTTTTTATAATGAACATTATTGTAACATTGCGGTAAGGACATTTTGTAAGAACAGTTGAAAAACAAAAAAGAAACATGTTCCAGATTAAAATCTTAATGATTTACTTTTTATATGTATTACAGATAGTTTTTTCTTCACAGAACCATCTCTTTCTTACCTTTTTATAATCTAAAGAAAATTCTTTCACCACAAAGCACCTTTTGTGAAACATAAAGAGTGTGGTTACGGTTAGACTGAATTAACTAGATAGTTACCAACTAAATAGGTTTAACAAACTAGTTACTCACCAACACTGTTTACCTTTTTCATTTGTTATTAGAATTTACATCAAAATGTGGCACTATAAGGCAAATTACATTTCATGTTAAATATAGGACTGTCAATTAAACACTTTAATTTAATGTGATTAATTTTAAAGGAGATCAAATAAACTGAATGCGATTAATCATGCCCTACCTGGCTCAGATTAAATGAAACAGCTAAAAACATTAAGTTACAGTACATATGGAAATAGTTCAACAATTAAACAGCACAGATGGAATGCAAAAAGATGTCCTATTAAAACAGCATTTTAGACGGATTGACAAGTATGAAAACAAATTGGATTGCTGTGGTATGTATAGGGCAGAGATGGACTAATGCTATGAAAATAGAACAATACAAATACACTTATTCAAATGACATACTGCTTTTTAATGATTTGTATTTAATTATCTTAAATTAAGGGTTTTCTCAGAAAACACTGAGATTAAATTTCATGCATTTAATCAATTACCTTTAAAAACAAATACTACTGTGCTAGTTCAACGTGAAACTTTTTTGGCATAAAATTCAGCAGATTTACACAGATATGAACGGTCATCTCAAGTGACCAATTGCCCAAATATGCTAACTCCTGTAATATCATGCAACAACAGCAAAACACTTACATAGCACTTCAATTGAACACCGTGAGTCTTAACAGCAAAATCTGCAGATCGTCCTTTCCACTCTAATTAGGTAGCAGCACTCTATTCCCTGCTGATACCAACAGACACCGGATTTACATGCCCATACAATTTATGACATCAAAATCAAATCATTGAGCTAGAGCTGAAAGGTCTGCAGGAGCTAATATCGCAGGACTTTGAACCTTAAGATTCATTCTACCTTTACAAAATTGCTAAAAAGGGCAACATGGTGTGAGAATAGTTTGGAAATCTTATCACACTGCTCTGAAACCACTGTGGAAGGAGACATGGTGGAATCTAGGGTAGAAAGAGGGAGAATATAACAGTGATGGTATGACAGAGGAAGCAGAGCGGCTGTTGAGTGCCTGAGAAATCGGCTCCCTTCACTGCTCTCCTCCTCTGTGTGACATGCCACGATAGGGTTCCTTTATCAGATAAAACAGCTGACTAATCTGCTAATAGTCAGTGTGTGTGTGTGTGTGTGTGTGTGTGTGTGTGTGTTTGACAGAAAGAGACAGACAGCGAGAGGGCACAGAGGAGCACTTCTTTGAGTTTGTGGTTCTGTGTATTTAATCCGATGCCCTCTGTGCTATTACTCACTTCCTGTCCCAGGAGCACAGAATCTTTTTCCATTCATTACAAATGAATAGACAGAACACTCACTCTCTGAGTGAATAAATATTTTTGAAAATGGGCAATATTCTCAGCTCTTTATAGATGGTAACTGTTTTACATGGTATATGCGCAAATATTTAACACCAACATTTATGAATGTTAAATCACGGTCTTTTAGCCATTTATTCCCATACAAATCATTCATACCCTCCAGAAGCCTGAGATCGATAAGTGAAAAGCCTTGTGGTACCATCACAGAGAGGCACAAAATCACTTTCCAGAACACTTTCGTTGTGCCAAATTTTCTGAAACTCAATGTCAAGTTGTAATGTCCATGTAACTGACCATATGGAGTAAACGGAACACAGAACACAGAATTTTGCCCCCCAGATTTTTTGAAGTTAGGAGTGGTCGAAAATATTTTCAAATTGAATTGCTGCTTGCAAGAGATTCATATGTGAATTACCACATGAACTGAATTTTTGTCAAATTAGCATAGAAATTAATACATTCATTATATAAATAAATAAATAAATAGATAAATAACATAGCTGTGCAGCGATTATCAGTGTTCAGGCACTTGAAGACATTTAAAGGGGCTATATGTAACTTTTTCCCCAAAATAAACGTAACAATAGCCTTTTTATTTGACCATTTATGACTCAAACATCTCCTGATGAGCATACTGACACCTTGTCAGCTCACAGTGGGTGCACCTATAAGCCTGTATCTATTTTTCCTATTTTCTGTCGGGTCGGATTTTTCGTGCACTGTCTGCGGATGTGACGTCAAGTTCATGTTAAATGTTTCAGATCACTCTGCCACCACCACTAGTCATATATATTGCAAACAAACTTAGTTTCTCAAACAATATATGTATTTGACTGTTCTTACCTCTGTAAACATAATGTTGACTTCTTTGCAGCGGATGACTTGTGAAGTGTGTACGTACGAGCGCGCGCTGCGAGAGCGAGCAGAAAGGAAGAGCAGTTTCGTTTTTTGGCCACAGGTGTCAGTCGCGAGTTTAAATTTCAGAAAGTTACATATAGCCCCTTTAAGCACATTTGAAAAATACATTATTTAACAAGCCTGTAACCAGCTAAATCAATTATTTAAAAAGCATTTTTGGCAAATCCAGGTAATTTACCATAGAAATATGACGATTTTTGATTTTATGACTGTTATAGCACCACCTATGGTTAAATCTCCATAAAACTTTGCAGGCTTAAATCATCTTAGAATCATCTGTCGCATGTGCTTAACTAGTTTTGTGAAGTTTTGAGCTTTAATTTAGGATTTATAGGTTTTGGGGTATATTTGAACACGTTCCTTTTCTAAACGTCCCTGTTATAGCTACCCAAAGGGTAAAATGTAACTTTTTTTTATTATTATTAATCTATTATTAATCTTATTAATTAAGTCTAGAGAGAATTGTGCTGCAGTGCTTATGTAGAGGTTGAGTGAAAAACCTAGGACTAAGTTGGAAAAGTATTCTTTTTACATAATCGAGAATATTAATAAAGGATTTGATTGACAGCAGTGGTTCTTGAGGCTTGTGTGGATGTGTCAAACACCACATGACTACAGAGGCATCAAATTTATTTTTCTTTCAAAATTCTTACATAACTGTAGGGCTATGAGTCAAACATGTGCTCTAACCTTGTCTATTAGGTGCTCAAAATTCATTTGCCGATGGCGACTGTGTTTTTTGAGATACACTGTGTATATGATATGTCCTCATATACACTTGTGCCGGACTAATGGGTGCATAGTTATAGACGTTTTTGTGTTTTCCCCTGTTATAGCACCAGATTGAGATCTTACATACATGTTCCAAGTTTGGTGAAAATATCTCTTTCCGTTCAAAGAGTTTTAGGCATTTTAGTAAAAACCGATCCACCCCCATTAACGTTTTGGTGTTGAAAAGTTCAGCTTTTTTTGATAATTATTGATATTTACTCTCCAAAGAATCTTTCTGTACTGGTTTGGTTCCGATTAGGTGAAAACCCTAGGATTTGTTTGCAGAAGTAGGTTTTTAAAAAAAATCCAAAATACCCCAAAATTTGGGAAATTCTAGCATTTTTATTTTGGACAACAATGAAATCACTAAGTGCCTATAAATTACTGCATTTTAAGGGCTACAGACTACACATGGCACAATACAAACTTTATTTGCTCTCTCAATTTATCCCAGTTCATGGGTTTTACTAGTTTACTCTAGTAAATGGGCATAACACTTCTGCCATAGGGGACCTTAGTAGGCGTCCTCATCAAAGGACCCAGGACAACATTGCTTCCCTTATCTGCCAAGACTATTAGCAATTTTCTCTTCATAATAGTCAACAGACTTTTATGAGAGATGTTCCTGATGTTCTGTGACATATTTAAGAACAGCACCCGTCCCTAAACGTCGTTCATGGTCACAGCGGCACACAAACACAAGCTGCTATTACTGTGGACAGAGCTTCCACACAATGCAGCTCATAATGGCCGGTGCCAAGGACTGAGGTGGGCTGAAAAAAAAGTAAGGAGGAGAGGACATGTGGCGAGGTGACACAAAGAAGAATGCCACGTATAGATGTCAGCCCCTCCCTCACTCCCCCCTCAGTCTTTCAGATCTCCATCCCCCTGTCTCTCAGTGGAAAAGGTTACTAAATGTCACTAGAGAAGTTTTCATCATCTTCAATGGCTGCGGGGACCAAGGTATGTGAGAGATGGAACGGATTGTACTGGCACGTGTGAAAATGGAGAAGTCGGTGTCACCGCAACTAGATGGCTAATGTTCGGGATCCTCTGTTCACAGGCACAAGGGGGGAAATGAAATCAGTTATCTGAGGCTCAGACTGAGCACTGCTGAAGAAGAACATTCAGGGCTCTAAGATCTCTTAATGGTACATGGTCACTCCACACACAAGCCTTGTTGGAGCACTAAAACAAACAACACTCATTGTCATTATGATAATAGTGATAACAATAAGCCGATAATTTTCATTAATTAACTATCCACCTTGTTCTTCCCGTAAGAGTGGGTGCAGCCATTTGTAAATTTTATGGGTCTGACTTCCTGTCTCATTCACGTCTAGCTATTTTTAGCTGTACAACAGTTTGTATTGCTGCTTGATATTGCAAATTGGTGTCTTACCATATTATTTTAATGCATTATCTTAATTATAAGCTGGTTTGTAGTGCAAACAGTTTTACCATTTACTGCACTTCTCGTTATTTCTAGTGTTGAAGAAAAAGGTGGATAAATGACCAATAATAAAAAAAGGATTGTCTATAAGTGCAAATAGCCTAATTATGGAGTGTCTATAAGAGCAAATAGCCTAATAGGCTAATTACACTAACTAATAGCCTAATAGGCTAATTGCTAAACTCTAATGGCGTAGATGGTAAAGCATGTAATGGTGACTTTTTGATGCGATCGAAGTTCGATTCCACCTTTTGCCGAACTCATTCTTCTGCCTTTTCACATCACATATCAGATCGGAAAGGCATTTATTTTCAATAAAATTAAGGAAATAATTAAAAACTGCAAAATAAAGCACTTCACGGGTGTTTATCGGTTAGGATTAGGTGTAATGAGGCCTTTAATGTCCCAAGTTTGCATTTATTTATTAATTTTTTATGAAAATGATCATTTACACTCAATACGTTATTATTGCATACTCTTTTATAATGTACTACAATAATGAGTTGCAGATATCTGCCACTTGCACTAAGTAGTATAAATAGCATCAAACTAATATTATTGGAAAAAATATTGAAAATGCTGACATAGTGCACATAGAATAGCTATTTTCACTTAGTGTTAGCCGCTGCCTAATAAAAATGTATATACTGTATTAATAAAAAAAGAAATCATATGTGACCCTGGACCACAAAACCAGTGATAAGGTTAAATTTTACAAAACTGAGATGTATACATTATACGAAAGCTCAATAAATAAGCTTTCTATTGGTGTATGGTTTGTTAGGATAGGACAATGTTTGGCCGAGAAACATCTATTTGAAAATCTGGAATCTGAGGGTGCAAAAAAATCCAAATACTGAGAAAATCACCTTTAAAGTTCTCAAAATTAAGTTCTTACAAATGCATATTACTAATCAAAAATTACATTTTGATATATTTATAGTAGGAATTTTACAAAAAATCTTCATGGAACATGATCTTTACTTAATTTCCTAATGATTGTTGGCATAAAAGAAAAATCAATCATTTTGACCCATACAATGTATTTTTGGCTATTGCTACAAATATACCCCAGCGACTTAAGACTGGTTTTGTGGTCCAGGGTCACATATTAAGAATAACAGTGATTTTAGTCTTTAATTAAATTTTAACACCATAAGAACTGTATGCTAATCAGTAATGGCCAGAATTTTAAAATTCATGCACAATCAACTTTAAGCAAGCAGTAAATGGTGGCAGAGATAATCTAAATGTAAGAATAGGCAAAATAAGAGTGTACAATTAAATATCCTATACTGGCAAATATAAATCCAATATTGTTTGATAAATAATAATAATGATAATAATAATAATCAGTGTTATTTTAATATTAATTAGACTATTATAGTTTTTATTCATATTTTCAATTAGCTTTTACTAACATTTTCCATTCTCATTCTATCATTTTAATTAAAGTTTTAGTAATTGTTTGTGTTTTTGTAATTTTTAGTAGCTTTTTATGTCTGTAGAGTTTTTATTTATTTCATTTTAGTTTAAGTTATTTTAGTACATCAAGTTAAACTAAATTAAAATAATACATGTTGCCTTGTCAACTAGTTGAAATAAAAAAAATTGACTTTATTTTATTTTAACAAATGAAAACAAGTTTTTATGGTTTTAGTTTACTATACTAACCCTAATAATGAAAACAGATCACTATGTCATCTGATGACAGCATTCCTAATCACCATGTTAAATGTGGTGCCAAAAAGCTACTGAGATTGTGCTTTCAGAATAACATAATTTGCTTGAATGCAGTTCATCTGCAATTAAAGCAATAGAGAATTAAATTCACTTCAAATGACTGCGTCAGATCGTAACCCTCTTGAAACAACGAGAAACATTACGTTCGAGCCCCACTTTCCTCTTATCCGCCCCTCTGTGCTGCTTTCTGCTGCGTAATTAGGACTTATCTAAAATACTTAGGCAGTCATACAATTATTCTCCTCTCTCCACATAAATTTCCCTCCCTCCAAGGTCCTGCATCCATATTTGATGACTTGTAGATTTGCAGCCCTTTATAGTAATGACAAACTTGAGCCTGGTGACAGTTTAAGGGCTGCTAAAGAGCTCTTAGAAACGCGTCAGGAAATAAATGTAATATTCCAGCGCTTTGTGTTTACGCTCCAGTCGAAACCAAGCCATTCCTCCCAATTATGGCACCACTCAGCCAAATCGTGCCCTCTGAATTCACACTCCCTTTCTTATTCTCACCAACTCATTCTGACATCTATAGACAGACAATTAGAAAAAAAAAAAAACACACACAACGCAGCACAGAGCAAATGATGATACATTTTTGCGAAATGCTGATGTTTGATAACAGCTCAACTCACACTTTTGTTTCTTAAGTGTGGTAGATGGCAGACTAGGTGTATGCACTGAAAATGTGCCTAATTTGATAAAAGAGATAATTGCATTTTTTGTTTGTAAACAGAAAACACATTAACCTGCTAAAGTGAGTACAACAGGACTCGGATAAACGCGCTGTAGCTAAATGAAGCGCGCATAAACTAATTATGAGCATGATTAAAACCTCTCTCTCTTTCTCTCAGTTTAAGCATGCCGGCGTTGTTTATGGGAAGGGGATTAATTTGCACAATGATATCATTCGCAGAGATAATTTGTGACACTAACATTCAATTGTTCCCCATTAACGTAATAGGCCTTCTCGCCCACAAGTTCTAGAAGGCAAAAATAAAATGCTAAGAGACACTGAACATCACTTAGATTGTTGTAAGACTACAAAAAAAAAAGAAAACATCTGAATCTCTCCTGAGATAACATAACATGACAATTTAAAATCGCTGTCAGGGCCAAGACAAAACTGATGTATTTTCTAAATAATTAAAGGCATAAGCCAACACCCTAGCACATTTTCTACGACAGGTCTCCAACTAATCATCTGACTGACGGTGTAGAGCGGTTAACACTTGAAGTGACATATTGTCTGGCTTTAAAAGGTGACACAATCTGCTGAAACATCACTTCCTAACATTTTAAATATTTAAAGTGTTGGGTGTTCAGTCGTTTGACAATATCATCAATATCCCTGCAGTTTACAATCTTATTTCCCCATGGAAAAATTTAGAGAAACAATAAATCCCCAAATTCACTTCAAGCCATTAACCCACATAATTCTTCATGAAACGTTTCAAATGTGTCCAACCCAGAAAACGTGTTTATATTTTATGACTCAATTGCCTTTGATCATTCATGTCACTAAATAAATATATTTTAAAACTTGCCTCATACTTAATTATAAAAAACAAAGTCTTTTGTGAAGGTTAGGGATGGGCGGTATTTTATCATTTGCGATATACCGGTAAAAATTCTCCACGCGATAATAACGATAAAGTGACATATTTCTGTGTGTGATCATGCAGAGCTTTTTCTCCATATTAACTTTAGTCGAGTGTTTGAAGTAATTAAAATCACTAAAATAATGAGGCAGAAATCATACTATTTTACAGTATTATATATAGTGATAAAAGTTATGTTGATTAGCATTGCATTATAAATCTACTTTATCCTTATAAAAATACCCAAGATTGTCTGAAAAAAACAGACAAACCATATATTGTTGCAATCGGATGTTCATTGTCATCAAGTTTCCTCAGTTAAAATTTCTCTATATGTGTTTTATTAAACTACAGCGATAACTGGATACTTTTGTCCATAATAGGAATTTCCTGGAGTGTTGTGAGAACTATTACTGCTGCTATCCACATTTTTTCCTGAGTAACCGTTGAGCAGCACCTAGGGCTGTTCGATTCCGAAATTTTTGGAATCGATTCCGATTCCGATTCCTGGTTCGATTCCTCACTGTTGTTTCCGATTCTATTTCGATTCTTGTTTTTAAGATCGGATGAAGCTAATTTTGCAATGAATGCAGGATGTAATGGTCGTAGAAAGTTGCCTTCTCACAATATGAAGCTTCATTTGATAAAAAAAAAAAAAAAAAAGTCTAAAATGACAAAATTAGCAAACACTGAAACAAAATAAACAGAACTTTAACAACAACACTGATATAAGAGCTAGTGGCGTAGCTGTCAATCAGATGCGCTCTCGGCCACTGATATCATGCACTCTCTGCGTTTTCTTTCATTTGCTGATAGAACGGTTAAAATAGCATTTATTCAAGATGTAAATAATATCAAGGCCCTCGATCACGTCATGATCTATTCTGTCGTGCAGCGCTCAAAATTATGGACAACATGAGCCAGTTTCCTGCAAAAAAAAAAAACTTTGGAATCGTTTTTTGAACTGGTTCATTTAAATAATCCATCCAAACGATTTTTTTCGTGGAAAAGAATCAGACTTATAATAACTATTAGCGAGCAAGAGGCAAATTGCATGCATCCTTGAACTCAGACGAGTTTAGAAATGACTCGTTTTTATTGGTGACCGAGATTTGCAGCCATAATGGGATGTTTTGCTGAAATGAAAACGGCTCTGAATGAGGAGTCGACTCCCCTTAATGGGATCGATTCCAAACATTGGAATCGACTCTCGATTCCCAATGCCTCGGAATCGAGGAATCGATTCTTTTTGGAATCGATTCCCAGCCCTAGCAGCACCATGATGGATTCTAGCTTCCATTTGGGTGCTTTCTTGTTCTGGTCTCCATAGAAATCCATGTAAAGACGGTAAAAAAGTTTGACTGAATTAAAACTTTTTCAATATAGTCCTTTTTCCTGACTAAACGATGAGCGCTGTCATTACAAATTCTAATGTCAGATTGGATGCTCTTCTGTTTCGGTCTCCATAGGAACCCAATTAAATAGTGTCTATCTGTATTTAGCTAACGTCGGCAGCTTCATGTCATTTACACACTCATTAAACTTTGAGGAGTGAGGTACTGACAAATGACGGTCATTGCGACAGTGCAAAATGATGGCGCTATGAAGTCATGTACTTTTAAAAACGTTTTAATAGGTTTAACATTAGATTAACGGTTCGGAATATATCTCTATAACTAAATATAAAAATGTGTGCAGGTTTAACATTATATTATCAGCTAAGAAAATATGTTAATTTGACTAGAAACACCAGAGACCAGAAATGTAAAGCACCGTTCCAGTCGGGCGAGATTTCCGCGTATAGAAAAAAGTGGATACATATGTCGAGTTTATGCGCAAGGGCGCCCTCCGGCTTCTAGTATGAATTAAACAGTCACTACATTATGTGTGTACTCAGTAGTGCTCACAACACCCTATTTTGCGTAAAAATAGGAAAGATAGTAATTTTCTCAAAAGAAACTGGATTTTTTTTTTGTCTCTTAGTGGATTCATAAGATTCCCTGATTTATCGTCATTCATATCGTTATCGCAATAAATACCAGAAATGTTGTGATATTTTCAAGCCCATATCACCCATCCCTAGTGAAGGTCATAAGATCATCATCTTAGGAGCCTATGCAGAAGCAAGCTAGTGTCTACTGACAACAAATATGACAAGTTCTATACTAGTTCATATAATATCGAAGCTACCTTGGTATCCATTAATTTCACAACATGTTATTTTCAGCCATTTGTTCAAATATGCTTTCCTGCCTAGTAAAAGTTAGGATGGGACATACTGAATTAAAAATAGCCAATGTGTTTTAATTATGAACTGTTATGCTTTCCTTAAAAAAAAAAAATAACCAGTGAAATTTATGGTAAAACGGTTGCTGTGATTGCCAGAACTTTACTGTAAAAATATACACTAGCTACATTTGATGTTTTACGAGACTGAACTTTAAATTTAAAGGGAAAAATGTACATTTCATTAACCAATATAACGTTAATATTTCATCTAAAGGCATCAAATGTGTTTTATATCTGTATATCTGTATAACACTGATCATCGGCATAATAATAAAAGAGACAAAATGATGAATTAAGAGTTTTAGGCCTGGTTTCACAGACAGGGCTTAGACTAAGCCAGGATTAGGCCATAGTTCAATTAGGACATTTAAGTAATTTTTATAACCATGCTTAGAAAAAAACATTACTGGTGTGCATCTTGAGACAAAACAAAGGCACTGATATATTTTACAATCAATCAGTGCAATTTTATTTCAGTTGAAACAGCTCAGACTTACATTTTAGTCTAGGACTAGGCTTAAGCCTTGTCTGTGAAACCGGGGGTTAGAGTCTTTCTTTAAGCTAAGCCAAAAAATAATATATAAAAAACATGGTGAAATGAAATGAAGATTAATTTCAAAAAAGACTCTCACACAAATTGCTGAGCAAAAAGAAAACTGACAACGCTCAAGACAGAGCAGGTTACTTTTGGTACGAGTTTTTACATTTTGTCATTTTGTAAGAAATTCAAACAATAAATCGGCATGTGAACATATCAGATCTTCCTTTTTACTAATTATACCACAAAATAAACATGAATGAATATCAAAAGGTATCTTGTTTCAACCACAGAAAGACATCAATACATACAATTTTTCAAGTTCAGCTTCACTGATGTTAATTCTACTCCTCCCTGTCTGGTTTGTTTGTCAAACTAAAATGGCAGATTCTGCCTTATGATTGGTCAGATTGCCTTTCAATCAAACTCCCTGCAAAGGTTCGATTATGGGAATGTCAGTCTAAATTTTTTTCACTATAAAATATATGATGATTTTTTTTTTAAATCTGTAGATTTTACTTTAAAATTACATTTTTCCACTTACCATATAGAAATAAAAGCTTTACATTTGTACAGTATAGTCACAGTTACAAACCATGATTCCCTTGCTAGTTGGTGGCAGGGTGTTATTAGGAGGTTGGTACTGTCATTCTAGAGAATATCTGATCAGACAAATATTGTTCAGGATGAGTCATCACTATATCTGATCTGTTTTCCCACAAGAAAAACATTAAAAAATGTGCTTATCTGATAAAGTGAATTAAATCAATATTTAGGAGTACGCTAACCTAAAAATGAATTGACATGGACTAAAAACCACAAAACCCATTTTGATTTTATGGGATCAAGGCAGTCTATAGAACAAGTAAAAGACTCAACTACAATCAAACACTTTCTATCTTTCACACAAGTGAAATAAAGCAGGAAGAAACTGAAAATCCTGAAACGCATAATACACCAAATGTCAAGATGAAGAGTTGAGATTAAACTATAAGGTGATTTAGCGATCACTTCAAAAAGCAAAAATGTCTCTTTTAAATAGCATTTTATCACTCGTTGAGCTATATTCATGATTTGAGGATGATTTACCACCACCACATAGGGAAGGTACATTTTCAGTCCGCAGTCTCTATCCGTTATTGGATGTAGGCCAATTAAGCACATTATTGGTCTGAAATACTCAAACACCAATTCTCTGTATAAATAACATGGTAACATGAAATTAGAAGCAAATACCCTGCACAGCATCAAGCGCTCATAAACCGAGCCACCTGCAGCAGATGTTGATGATGCTGCGTAATTATAAGCGTTGGTGTGACGTGAGCGCCTAACCCCGATAAAGCAGATAAAATGATGTCAACATCTCTGTCACTCGCTTCTAAAGCACAAATCAAATTCAGCAGGCGGTTCATTTAATTTCAGAGGCCGTTATAATTACTCCACTCCTGTTCGAGCATCACAGTTAAAGTAAACATCAGTTAAAGCAAACATTCCTAATATGGTTCCTCATATGGCAATTAAAATTCAATCTGCAGTGTCTCACCGCTTTCCCTTTTAATTGCTGCTCTCTCTCACCTCACTTTTTGCCTTTGCATTTAAAGAAATAACTACCACTGAGCCGTCCACTAATTGCTTGTCACTGGGCATGGTTTTAGCAGCTATATTTTGAAATTGGCAAGATTTACAAACATTGGGACAGGAAGACGTTGTCCTTTGCCAAGAGCCAGTGAAGAGTAATTTTATGTCTGACAGAAGAATGATACAGACTATGCTTAACTAATTTATTCAGTTATCAAGGCCTTCACTTATCTTGCGAGTTATATGAGCTTTTTTCTACAAAAGTACAAAATTTCACTGAATTATTTTATAGCCTACAGTGTGTTAGATTAGAACCTGTCTGCTTACATTTAAGTGATTAAGGCAATACTGCAATTAACTGAAACATAATACCATGTTCACAATAAGAGTAACCAAACAGTACTGTGGTTTTAATCGCACTATAGGAATGTATATCATTTTTTTTTAAATAACAGACCAGCAAAAAAGCCATGAAACAAGTTTGTAAATGGAAACTAATTTAGTGTGTAAGACGCACACAAAATTGTAGAAAAAAATTAGAAAATTATTTTATTCAGAGGCCAGCATAAAGCATTAATGTTGATGGTAACATACATATTACATTAGAAAGAATATCAAACAGATTTGTCAAAATTCTTCTTACAAAACAAATTACGTATAGAGGGTTTGCACTTACGTCACGGTTTGGTCAGTTACCCGAATGCCTGGCCATATTTTGACAAACTAAAGTTAATTGGTGGTAAAGAAAGATATGCACGAGCAGTATTAATCAATATATTAGACTAATGTCTTCTATCTGACCGGAAATTATGAAAAACAAACTCGAATGTTGTCAAGATTCTTGCCCTGGAAATCCTGGTTCAGTTTGGCCAACCACAAACGCTTTTGTTCCTCAGACTGTTTCTTGCACTCTTCTCCTTCATTTGTTATAACTTTTGGCAGTTTATATACCTCAAATGTTTTCCCCGGTCCGACTGATTAGTACAGCACAAAACATAACAATAATTGACTATTTTCAGAAGCAATAATCTGCAAAAGTTTTTTGGTTCAGTAGCATTGTTTACCTTTAGAGCCGCCAATATGGCCAGTTGATGACCCCTTGTGAAAACACTCTATAATGACAATTTTATTTTTTATTTTTTTGCAAAAAGAATTTTGACAGATATTTGATATTATCTGAATAAAAGCATTTTGTAAGAATTTTTACGATTATGTGTGCAAACTTCTCTTTTTACTGGACCTGGTTACACTTTTAAAAACATTTTCCCCCTACTTTGACTCAGGTTGGATGCTTAAAACATAGTGGAACACAAACTTTAAAATAAGAACAAAGACAAAATCGAGAGTCAAACTTCTATCCTGAGGTGGACATCAGCTTTAAATAAAGGGCAAATTAAACCGCCAGCAAAAAAACAGAATTGAATATTGTGTGTGGTAGGTCAGAGTAGTAATATAAACAAAATGGCGGCCAAACAATCTTCCGATCGATTAACTGACCTTATGCATGGAGCGTTCTTTAGAACTTCCGCATAAAGATAAGCCAGCTCGTAAACTTCCGCTGAAGCTCATTTTATATGTGCTATATATTAGGTGGACACTCTTGAGACTCATCTACTGCCTCGTTCTTATCAGAAACTGAGAAAAAATATAATTGCAACATTATAAACAATGTTAGTGGCATGAACATTCAGTTTCATATTATTTAACAACATATAATTTAAATGCGGAGCCTGGTAATCCCTTAGGCTACTCTCCTTATCTGCATAGTTGTAGATTTAAATGCTGACAGCTAAACACTATCATAACGTGTTTAGGCTAAAGTTAGCTAGCTAGCAATACTTCTCTTCAAAGACATTTTAATCGTATTCTTGATAATCAGTAACTTGCCTTCATAGTCATGAACACATTTTTTAAATCTTGCAATATTTTAAAGCCTTTATTATTTTCTAACTCTACGGCTGTGAAATAAAATGTACTTCAAGGACTCACTTTTCATTCATAAAACGGCATCGGAAAAAAAGACTTTTCACGGAAAACAACGTCTATTTTTGGGCTAAAATAATATGGAATTACCCATATAACCAAAAGATGGCAACAGATGATTATTTATTATGCAGCTGCCTTTTAAACTCCCTATATTTTTCAAGACGTCTTGCTTTTCGATTTATTATAAAATTACTAGTATAATAAATTGTAGTACTTTTACCGCCATTAAGTATATAGTATAGGAAGTGCAGAAAATCATTAAACTCACACACAAACAGCCTATAAAGGTGAATTATTTAAATACTAATATATAGTTCACTACAAATACGTTAAATATTTATAGCATAATAATTAAATAATGCACTTATGGAATTTGAAATATTTTATAAAATTTAATAACTACATCTTTTAAGTTTTATCTTGAACTGTAAACTCTATTAAATAGCCTATATTTAACCAACACAAACTTGTTACTGCTGTAGTTTTGTTACTCTGAATTTAGTCTGAATCAGTTAAGCTCTTTTTTTGACATCAGCTTGTCATTTGTTTGGTCCGGTTATTACTGTCAATCATAGCAATGACTCGCGCATATTTAGCCGATTTACTCAGGTATTTTTTTAAACTGGCATTTGTCATTCTTGAAACGGTATACATGGACGTTTGGTCCTCTTAGACAAACAACACTTTTCTTCGATTGTTAATGGATTATGTAGAGAAAACAAACAAAGTACGCTCATGATTTAGCTGGCTTTTCTAAACAAGGAAGTAATCCGTGCATATGGTCAATTGGAGTAATGCAACTGCGTTTAAACGGGGATTTGACATAATGTATTAATCCAACCCAATTTGTTGCTTATTATCAATAATCTGACTATTTGTGTAACGTAGATTGAAACGTAGCCGTCGTCTTTCTTTCAGTCCTTACACTACAAACATCCACCTTGTTTTTTCTCCCTCGTACCAAAAGTGTAACCACCTTAATCTCCCCCTCTATCAATCTTAAACAGGAACTCACTTCCAGGAGAGACGCCATATGGCTGTTTTTCGTCGTTATGGGCCGCTCTCGCGTCGCCGTAATGAGCGAAGGCCGAGGTCTCCGGGAATCTAGTCAGAGCAGGAGAGATGGATGACGCGCCGTACTCCAGTCAACGGACCAGGCGCGAGCCCAGAGAGGAACCTGGCACGTGCCACAGTAGGAAACATTTGGCGCGTATCTCGCACGACCTTTAGGCTACCTCACTCCATAACACCGCGCTCACACGCTGACATAAATCCAGATGACTGACTTCATATTTTATCGGATGACTTTTATTTTATGGCTGATTGAGTCTAATAAATGTTGGTCAGTCATAGGAGTTCAGCACGTAGTGCATCTTACTCTGTTTATGCACTGACAGTGAGTCTAAACACTATAAAACTACTAGGCTATATCATATTTGATACAGCTTGATTAACAATATAGATTTTTTTTGTAGAAAGAAAAGGATGTGCAGCAGTGTTGGGAAGTAACTATTTACATGTAACGGAATTACGCAATTTAATTACAAAAATGTAACTAATCTGCAGTTACTGAGAAAAAAATGTGTCAATAAATTAGTTATGAAATTACAAAGGGTGCATCTGAATATTTTCACACACATACAGATTTGATTGATTTCGGCATTGACTGCTTTAAAATGTGACACACCAATGTTCCTATTTGGTTTCATGTATATGCTTTATTTTTTAAGATTAATTGTTTTTTCCAAAGCATTGTTAGATACCACTGTGTCCTGTCATAGCTATGCAAAGATTTGATTTTCAAAAACAGTATCATAGCTAATAAACTATATCTTATGATTTTAAATTAGTATTTGACCTCAGAATGTGCTAAATTCTGATTTTGTGGTTGCTGTGTCACTTTAAACCTTAAACTAATTGACAGATTTTGAACGTTTTGTCTGCTTTACATGTTTCAAAATGATTAACAATTAAAATTTGTTTGAAATTCAAAAAAGTAATCATATGTAATCAGTTACATTAATAAAGTAACTGAAATACACTACTTACATTTTACATACATAAATAAAATTTTAAAGAGGGTAACTTGTGATCTGTAACCTATTACATTTCCAAAGTAACCTTCCCAACACTGCAAATATGATACAACAGGCTTTTAAGGGAGAATTATCTGCAGATCTATCTCTCAGTCAGCATTGCATTATGTTTTGCTCCCTACAATGAAAACTAAAGAGCATTCATGAGTGACAACTGATATTTATGACCCTTGACCACAAAATCATAAGAGTAATTTTTTTTTATTATTTATTTTGTTTTATTATTTAGAATAAATGAGCTTTCCATTGATGTATGGTTTGATAGAATAGGGCAATATTTGGCAGAGATATATATTTTTTTTAATTATTTGAAAATTTGGAATCTTAGGGTGCAGAAAAATCAAAATATTGAGAAAATCCCCATTAAACTTGTCCAAATTAAGTTCTTAGCTATGCGTATTACTAATCAAAAATTAGGTTTTTATATATTTACGGTAGGAAATGTACAAAATATCTTAATGGAACATGATCCTAATATCCTAATGATTTTTGGCATAAAAGAAAAATCAATAATTTTGACCCATACAATGTATTGTTGGCTATTGCTACAAACATACCCGTGCGACTTCTGATTCATTTTATGGTCCAGGGTCACATTTATATGCAATTTCTGTAAGAAGTCTGTATCTTCATTTACATTATATTTTTAGCCACATAATTAACTGCTCAAAATAGAATATTTTTGCTTAGTTATTTTTTGTAGCTATTTATATATTTTTAGTAATTCCGTTTTTTCCTCCTTAAGAGTGAGCTCCATATTCTCAATATATCATACTGTATGGGCCATGAAAGCCTAATGTTTCAAATAAGATACAAATCATCAAACACCTTTTCTTATTCTTCAATCTTTCATACTGTTCTATTTTCTGACTGCAATTTTATGTCATACTTCACAGGGTTAGGAAACTGCTCTGTTTAAAATTATGCAAAGTTCAAACAAACGGTAAAGACTGATCTTGAATCATTGTTCTAAAACATCAACATGCCATAATTACCACTCAGCCTAAGTAATTTTTTTCTTTTTCTCGCTCTCTTTTCCCCTTCACTTCCCACATGCCCCTCAGCTCTCATTCCATAGTTCCGCTCAGACAAATGATAAGCGCGCAGACACTAATGAGTGGTTTTAAACGGGCCTGTACTGTCTGGGCACAGGCCAGCAGGGACACTACGGCTCTTATGGTGCCGTGTTAACATTTCACAGCTCAACACTTGTCTATTCACCCTCTTCATATCCTCCAAACGGTGAGCACTGAAGCAGTAAGTTTTCTTGATATGGCCTTCAAATGCAGCATTATTGTGAAGAGATAGTGGTATAATGTGCTGAGGTGAGCGTCGCCTGTCAGAACGCTTGAGCTCTTGTTGCTATGTTGGAAGGGTGAGGGTTCATCTCTGGTTCCATTTTTGTGTTTGTTATTATGCAAATACAAATACAAGTCAATTTCAACCTTTCTGTCCAATTATGAGTATTTTTAGTTTGGTTACAGCTCCTGCGCATGGCACCGCTAAAATAAATATGCGATGATGGAGACTGTCGTCAAATGAAGCCGAGAATCAAATGGATTAAAAAACCCTTTCATGGTATGAAATGCCTCAAGGACAAAGCAAAAGTAAAAATGAAAGAAAATAGTAGGAAAGATGTACACACAACATGATTTTTGTGTAAACAGTGGGGTTTGCTTATTATGCAAGCGCTAATTTCCCCCCAGGAGCTCATTAGAGCCTTGAGTGCAGCAGAGAGAGGCCCCAATCACCCGGTAGAGAGAGAAAGAGACAGAGACAGGGAGAGAGAGACTAGCCAAGCATATCTACATCATGAGAGAGCACAATGAGAGTGTGTCATTGTGTCTCTGTGGCACTCGCACTCACTCACACAAACACACATAGAGCTTTGTCAGAAGTCATTTTAGTGAAATGATTTGTGTTTGCAGCTCTGTAGGCGACAATCTTAAAATTTCAAAAGCACAGAATCAGATTAAGAAAAAATAAAAAGTACCATTTAATTTTTATTGAATCAAAGAAAAAAAAACAATGGTTAATTGATTAAAAGGGAGGATTTTGTCTGCTAAATATTCACATTTATCTTACAATCAATGATAATAAAACTTTGTACTTTATAGTATTTCTGATATAGTTTCATTTTAGCCACATTTTGACCGAAACATAAACAAGAAGCATTGGTAGTTGGACAGCAGCCTGAAAATCCACACACAATCACTAAGTATTAACACTGAAATACAGAAATACAGAGAGAGTCGACCAGATTCAGTTAGGCGTTGAGTATATCATAATCATATAGAAACTTTTTTATGTATTTATATATGTATATATCCAGTATGCAGTCTTTTGGCGGGGATTCAGAGATTCTTCAGTCATGACAGAGCAAAGACACCCTCTCAGAGACAAGAAAGGGTGAGCTGGAGGAAGCCAGAAAAGAAGGGGCGTCTGGACTGAGAGGAATGACAATGGCGTTTGAGACTCACGGTATGGAGTACGTATGGAGAGAATATACAAAGATGTGACCTGTGTGAAATGGGGTCTGGGCTGTTGAAGGACGATCCTTCAAGTGAGGGTGGATTGTGATGGGATGAGGAAGAGGGGGGAATTGGGAAGGGCTACGATCCTCGGTATGCTTTCTTTCCATATTATTTCAATTATCATAAGGATAATAAAAAAAGTTTTGGCTGTCCAGAGCTGTAGTCAAGCAGCAGAGCAAAGTGAGTGCGACTGAGAGCCTGCCACACTAAATTTTTCTCTTCCTATATGTTTTCTTTACATTCTCGCTATCTTTCTATCTCTCATCCGCCCTCATATCCCTTCTATCTCCCACAAGCCGGCGAGCTAAAGAGCAATAGTCCCTCCGTGGCGTGCCCCTCCTCTACAGAGGGAAGACCAGGAAGCCGGAGAAGGTGGAGTATTTCCAGCCGCCCATCAGGTTGCCTCGCTCCAGCTTGAGGTAGGCGCGGTCACCTTTCTCCATTTGAATCAGAACGCCGTTACTGGCCGCTTCGCGTGTGACGTCTTGATCCCCGGCGAAGGCGGAGATCACCGGCCAGCCGTTGTGCATCAGGCTCACCTGTAACATGGAAGCATATAGATAAGCAAGTGTAAAACACGTATACAAAACCCCAACGGGCCAACTTGCAACTTTAACGTTATTAGTATAAATCAAAGCCAGTTTTAATCTTCTAACCAACAATAATATGCATAATCTATACATGTTTGTTCCCTTTCTCTTGCACGCTGACAAGCCCCTTGATAATACAGTAGGCAGCTCCCCATGAAATCATAAAACTTGATCAAAGCATTTATAGAGCTTTTGCCAGGGGAAATGAAAATGGCACATTGCTTTATTTGTGTGTTTTTCTATGCCAGCCATTCTCAGGCTGAGCCAGAAGAAGAGCGAAAATGACATTTGATACCGCACAGAACTCTCAGTGAGCTTGCGATTATTGGAAACGCACCTTTGAATGTTGTGCATGACCATCAGATACCAAAATAAGATGCTATCATTATCAATATGCAAAAATGCAGTTACACAATGGGGAACCACTCTTACACAGAGATAAAAAGCAACAAAAGGCTCACCGCTAACAAACCCTCATCATGACTCAATGCATTTGTTCACAGAATGTCAAGTGAGAAAATCATCATGCGCTCTATATCGTTTTTTCCGGCTGACTTTCACCTTTCAAAAAACAAACCTCCAGCTTTGAGGCCCTGGAATTCTAATTCCATCCTCATTGTTCAAGTACATGTAAAACATACAAATAGACCATTGTATGGAAGAACCCAAAAAAGGCTTGTGAGATAATGTGAACGGATCTCAACGCACAATTTAATGCTGCATTTAACTGAAGTGTCAGACAGCTTCCTGTCCAAATGACGCAGTGGAGTGATGGAGGACAACCCCCCTCTTTCTCTCTCTCTCTCTCTCTCTCTCTCTCTCTCTTTTTCTCAGTTCTTTTGCCTGTCATAACGGTTGGACGCGAGCGACGACAAAATGTTTTTCCTCCTCCTTTGTCATATCTATTCACAGGGTCATTATTTTAGGTCAGAGAGTAATTTTCTTAATTACCGTCTGTCACATTTGCGGGTTCTAAGAGAATTGTGCTCCACGAAATATGGGCAGTATATCTGCAATCAATATTCAAATGCATAGCTGTCTGCTGCTTTGTCTATTGAAAAATGTTTGCATGAGAAAAACTTGGTGCGACAATTTGCACAGACTCCTCAGTCTGTGTCAGTATCCCCAAAGCTAACAAAATATGTCTTAACTAAATCATGTTTGCGAGTTTTATGATACAATTAACTTGTAATGAAAACAACTGACTTGAATTTTAAATAGACAATGTGATTACTTGATTTCGACACCTAAACCAGACCAGAATCTAAAAAGGCTTTTGCCTATCAGACACCAGTGTTCTAAGATGGACTTGTCCTTTGAGTGGTGAAGTACATTACTCTGTGACACAATATAAAATTGACTATAGAGATATGACCAGAGGTTTTAAGCTGGAAGAAACTGCAATAAAATAGATATGTGTACACCCAATGCATGCAGTTATACTTCCTAACAATACACTGAGATCCATAGAGATACTGTGTGTGTTGCTGGATTATTTATGGAGCCTTTCAGATCACTGTGTGTGTGTGTGTGTGTGTGTATTTATCATATGTTCTGCATGCTAATAGAGAGGCCTGCTCCTCCCTCTCAGATCAACAGAGTGGAATTCATGTTTTCTTTGAAGTACTAAGTGTGAAGTGTATACAGAAGAACAAAGGAAATATTTATTCTATCAGCAAAACAAAGCATTTCACACATTGTCAGCTGTGTTACTCCAGCCAAAAATATTGAGTTGAGAACAACTTTGTTCATTAAATTTGTTTAAAAAAAAGTGGCACTTGAAAAGATTGAAGCAAAGGTCTATAGCATTTAATCAAGAAAGTATGCTTTTAAAAAAATACAAATACATTTTCTGTTTGGTCTGGACACATTAGTTATGATAAGCTAAGAACAATTAACTAAGGACAATACTTTTATTATAAAACAATCAATTGAAAACACTGTTGTGTCTTCAAAGGTCTGGCCTTTCACACTTAATACACAGCACAACCTAGCCAATAAGCATCTTCTTTACTACTCACCTGTTTTTGCTCAAAATCATTGTAATATCAGATAAAAATATATAAATAAATGTATAAAGTACAAATTTAACTCGTGTAATTCATGTGAGCACAGTACAAAAACTTCAAAAAAGAAATAGGCCGTCCAATGCAAGACGTGTTTCTCGTGTATTATTTGTCTTAATTTAATGATCTGAATTGGATTAGAGCTGTGGTTTCGATATATGTATCGTCTCATCTTATATTTATTTGTGTCTGTCTTATACACAGCTCCAGCTCATTGTCTTAAATTAGGCAGTGTTTCAATGCATTTCAGTGATATATAGGGATGTATGTGATTTGACTTGCTTCTAATTCATTCGCCGATCACAGCGGAATAACGGGATGTAATTGTAAATCCTCTGAGAGACAAGACAGCGACTGCGCTTTAATTAGTCAAAGACAGCCTACATATTTACCCATATATATATATATATATATATATATATATATATATATATATATATATAGATAGATAGATAGATAGATAGATAGATAGATAGATAGATAGATAGATAGATAGATAGATAGATAGATAGATAAATAAATAAAATTTCATTATTTGTGCTGTACACTCTTCAAAAAAAGCGAATCTTTCACGCGTTCTCTGTCCATGGTCCTGAACAAGCGCCAGCCTTGTCTACACGCCAAATTTTAGGCTGGTTGTTAATTGAGGAAATAAAAGCAAGATTCCTCTCTAGACGACTGAAAATTTCACATTTTCTCACACACTTGACTGTCCCACACGCATCATAGAACACTTCAGAGACTAGTGAGCATAAAGGTATGAGCACTTACCTGGATCGTTTGACGATTATACACTTTCACTACGTGGAAATTAAAACTGTATATCCCTTTACGCGGGGCGAAGAAATTGCTCCTTTCCTCATCGAAACTTCTACCAACGTTCACAAGTACCTAAAGGAGGATGCAGACATCAGAATGCAAGTCAAATAAAACGCAACATGCGTAATGGAATAACTTCCTTTAAGTTTTACAATAGAAACTCGCTGCTATACAGCAGCAAACCGTTTAAAGCATTTCGTGATTGATTATACATACAAGAGCAGATGGAGGATAGTTTTATGACACGAAAAAGAAGTTCACGGCTATTAGATGTAATTGAAAGCCATTAGCCTGTAATTGACCTTTAACGAAGTGGAAGGGAATGTGACACTTCCCCAGACTACACATATCAGTTAAATGTTTAATTGCAGTGATATTTCTTTGATTTTGTGATCTAGTTTGTATTTGTAACCGTGACACAAAAAAATCCCCTCGCAATTCCCAACCGGCGACCGCGTACAAAGTATGATCAAACAAAAGAAGTGCATATTTCCACAATGAAGTGAATTTACCTGATCGAAGTAGATCACCATTGTTCGATTGCTCATCTCCGACGGCTCGTGGTTCGTGTTCCTCACCACGGAAAAAGCCACTTTGGCGCTTCCCGAGCGCACCGATATCCCAAGAGCCGTCCCAGTGGGATCCGAGGTGGGATTTGAGTCGCACACGACCAAGCATTTCCCCTCCAGTACGATGGGTTCCGTCTCGTTCTGTGCGTATGCATGGCACACGAACCACACTGCGCCTAGCACCAACGTCAACATCATGCCAACTTCGCTCCGCACCTAACAGCAGTCTTCTCGCAAAGACACGGCGCGCTCAAATCCCAAACCAAAACCACTCCAAAGCTGTAAAACGAAGTCCTTCCCAACAGTTCAAGTCAAAACTATAACAGTTTTTCCCCTCGTTTCCGTCTCAGTCCGTAGTGGAAGAGCCGACGGAAAGCGGATCAAGGCCCTTGCCGAGCTTGCGCGCAGTAGAATACATAGCGCGTGGGGTCCGTCTGCTCGCGCGCTCAATTATTGATATGTGAGATATTAGAAGTGAAACACAAAGGCTCGTGAGCGCAATCCTCCCGCCCTCCTTGCTCTCCCCTCCGGGCCCCCAATCAGCGCAGGAGACGCTCTTTACTTTTCCAATCCTTTTCCAAGCCAGTGCGCGGACCGCCTCTTCTCGTGACAGCGCCGGTGGGGTCCCACCCCTCAAAAGAAGTATCTTACAGGTGGACCCTACTCAGCAGACAGAAGGGGATGACACCCCGATCCTCGGGAAATGGGGGCGCGCTATTTTGTCATCGTTCGAACGGACACAAGGACGCAATTTGTTCTTCCGTGCCACGTTAAAATTTTACTCAAGATGAATGGATTGGCTCAGCGGAGGTTGTCTTCACGAACGCCGGGTGGAAGAAGTTCACAAAGTTGTTTTTGCTCACTATCGGACACCTATTGCTGAGAAAAGGACACTTCACGACAGCAGTGATGATTAGGCAGTCTTCTACAGATGGACAAGCCAACTTTAAGCAGGGAGGAAGGACTACTGTATTAAAAAGTAATTTTAACAGAAAAATATTGTAAAATGCAACAGTAAATAGGTGTTAACGGGTTACTTTATGTAATTGTAAATAAAATATATTTAAAAGGACAATAAATGTAATTTCACTGTAAAAAAAAAAAATATATATATATATATATATGGGTACATTCAGCAAGAAATAACGTACATTTACAGCCTGAAAACTATGTTTTGTTTCTAGAAACTGTTTAAAACAGTAAAAAAAAAAATACATCGCTGGAAGAAAATAGTAAACGACGTTCCTACAAGAGCTTTCGCATTGTAATTTATATTTTTGTAATAAGTGACGTTCATTGGGATGTTACATGTTTTAAACTTAATGAATTATTTCATTTGAAAGCCTGGTGGTGTTTTAGGCTATAATACTGTGCTTTCTGGGCCTATTTTTAGCTGTAGTAGCTGCATATATAAAGCCTGTTTTGATTAACGCAAGTCATAATGTGGCCTTCTGTTTTAACACCTGTACAATTATGGCGGTTATCATTAGCCTATATTTAAGATTTTACAATCTGCTATATTCCTTAAAGCAGATTGTAATAGTTTAGGTGGCCTACAGATGTTAACATCTGCTAATAACATAAACCCTTTAGTTGTGAAATGTAAAATGCACAGGGACAGTGCGTCCCATATCGCTTAAAACGTTGATTTTTACAGTGAGGTTCTGGCAACCACGAATGAGAGCTTTTTATTTTACATTTAAATAGATCAAATGTAAAACACTAATGGAGCTTCTCTAGTTAATTCAATCGATATCAAAATCAATATTTTATTACAGTTCCAGCTGACTGTAATATACTTAGGCCTACATAATATCACTCCATCAATCTTTACCACATTTCCCTCAGGAAAACCGACGATGTATTGAGATGCACGGGGAAGCCTGCTTAGGATATATGCCACAAAATTTAGGAAGCATATGCTGTTGCTCAAAATATTTCGCCCAGAGTTTGAACATGTTGATGGGATGTGGCGTCTGAGGCCCGCGCGACTCTCATTTTTCTGACAGCACTCATTCTGCGCCAGCGCAGTTCCTACATGACATTTAATAAATGAGATCACTGAGCAGGTTTTAGCAGGAAAAGAGACATGGCGAGCTAAACAAGAACAGAGGACGAGCTTGACATTTGAAAGAAACAGCGACAACAAAGCATGTAGGAGAATGTGAGTTGAGCTGAAGAGTTCATTAAATTGGATGCCTTCCCATGAAAGGAAACTGGTTTTTGGTTGGTATCAGGTCTGATGCTGGTACAGGGATGAGTTTCTATATATATATCTATATATATAAAGAGTATATATATAAATATCATTGAGTCACAGATATTTTTGTGTGTACACCAATGTATGGACACCTGCTGTTATGGTAAAAGCAAAGAGAATAAACAGTATCTCACCACCTGTTTCACCTGCTATGTCTCAACAGGAGCGGATAGCATGCTGGTCAGGAGTCAGCAAGTCACCTATTCACTTTATCAAAAGAAATGTTCTAAAGAAGAGATGATGAGCTGTAGGCAGAGCTTTAGTGAGGTCAGCCACCCACAAGACTGCAGTGGTGCACTGCAAAAAAAAAAAAAAAAAAACTAAAATTGAAAAGTTTAATTTCTACCTTAAATCCCTTAAAAGTAAAAAAGAAAATCAAATCAAAGTGCTGTTGAACTTTTAAAAATGCAGTTATACTTTTAGTGCGCTCTTCTGATCACTTTAAATTTACAGATTTAGAAAACTTAAAACTCATGACAGAATAATTGGATTAAGGATGAAGGCAGAGATTTTTACACATATATACACTGCTGTTCAAACGTTTGGGATCAGATTTTTTAGTTTTTTTTTAAAGACGTTTCTTATTCTCATCAAGGATGCATTTATTTGATCATAAATACAGAAAATACAGTAATCTTGTTTAATATACTGTAAAATATCATTTTTTCATGTGATGCAAAACTAAATTTTTATCATCTATTAGTCTTCAGTGTCACATGATCCTTCAGAAATCATTCAGATTTATTAACAATATGCTGATTTATTATCAATTTTGGAAACAGCTGTTCTGCTTAATATTTTTTTTGGAACCTGTGATATTTTTTCAGGATTCTTCAATGATTAAAAAGTTAAAAAGAACAGCATTTATTCAAAATATAAATCCTTTATAACAATACAAGTCTTTACCATCACTTTTTATTACTTTTACACATCCTTACTGAAAAAACAGTTTCTTCTCCAAACATTTTGAACATTATTACAATTTTTTTTTTTTTACTTTTTATTCATCAAAGAATCCTGAAAAAAGCATCACAGTTTCCCCCAAAAAAATTAAGCAGCAAAAACTGTTTCCAACATTGATAATAAATTTGCATATTAGAATGATTTCTGAATGATCATGTGACACTGAAGACTGGGGTAATGATGCTGAAAACTCAGTAGACCATTATTTTAAATTGCAATAATTTTTTTAGAATATTACCTTTTTCCTGATTTTTTTCACAAATTAATTCAACTTTGCAAATGCATTTTTTTGGGGATTCTGTTCAAAATCTTTCATTTATTGTTTTTATAATTTTTGTTTATTCCTTTGTGTTGAATGTTCCCTCTCATCCTCATTGTCCCTTTGACTTGTTTGAGTCTGGTTGTAAATACAAATAAAACTCTTTCTCTTTAGACTCAAATGTCATTATGTGACATTTCAACTATTCAAATAAACAAAAACACATTTTGGATGCCATATGTAACGTGAATAATGACTTAAGGCCAAGAGTAGCACATTCATAACCTGACCCATGTCATTTAGAGATCATATAGTATGGACAGATAGATAGATAGATAGATAGATAGATAGATAGATAGATAGATAGATAGATAGATAGATAGATAGATAGATAGATAGATAGATAGATAGATAGATAGATATGACAGTCGCCTGATGCTGTAGATGAACAATGAAAGCCAGGTTAGTGGAGCGTCAGGACAGATGTTGTCTTGTGACAGCTTCCCTGTGAGGAATGTCCTGTCACACTCCACATCCTGCAGGTCTTGTTGCATCATTCTGTTGCCTAAGGTGCTTCCATCTCCCCGCATCATAGAGGGAGAATGGTGTAAATAAAGAAATACAGAGAGAGAGAGAGACAGAGAGGTGTGTCAGTGACATGTTAGGCGTGACGGTGTGTGTGCTGGTGCCAGCTGGCTCGCAATGCCTGGCTGCTAGTGCGGGAAAACACCTCTAGTACAAAATAACGAAACGCATGTCTGTCGAAATGATGAGAAAAAGAAAATCAAGGTATAAGTACATATCCCTCCCAGCAGAGCAAGACTACCCAGTACACAGTCATTAAAGAACAATTAGCATGCAAACACTTCAGTTCTCAAAAGGAGAAGTTAACAACCAAAGTAATTAGCACACTAAAATATTTATCACCTTGCAAATGACATGTTTTCCCCGAGAGCCTCCATAACTCCAAGCATTCTTTAGTTATTGTTTGTTTATGGAGAACTAAAAAGCAGGCTTCTCCTAGAGGTGCCTTGACTTCGCGGTTTTGTAACTAAATACAGATTCAATTGACTGCTAATAATCCTCTGAGCTAAACTGTTTTCGATTCCAAACAGGATTGGGAGGCATAACTGATACTGCTGCAAGCTTGTTTCCCTTTCCGAAATGAAAGATTGATACTAATCACATTAAAACTTGAGGTTGGCACACTGTATATTTAATGAACCTTGTTCTCTTTTCATTTTACACATTTTGAGGTGAAAGTGATGATTAACTTGATTAGGAGAGGACTGCAACCAATTTTTTGCCGGGGGTAATCCAATCAAGAATGTAAAGCATTGTAAATGCAATTTGACAAATCACATTAGTCTGTTATTGGCGGCCTGTTGGTGGCTCGTCAGAAATATAGTTTCTGTCCTGTAGGCTATTCGATAATACGATTTTAAAAGAGTTTGGCTCCAGTCCACTCCAGCGGGGACGCACAAGGACAAAAGGGAAGGTGTACATCGGTGTCACCGCTTTAAACTATTTATTATGTGTCAGCAAGGCAAACGTGTGTATGGTTGTTTACCCTTCAGAATGTATTTTAAACTCAATTAGAATTTTGGAAGCAAACAATATACAATGGCATCTAGAAAAGCAAAGTTCTGCTTCAGGGCTTGGGCTGAGAGAATGAAAGACAGTTTAGTTTTGCCCAGATGGTACAATCCTAATCAAGTTAATAAAAAGACAAAAGCATACACTGAACACTTAAAATAACGAACGCTTTGCTCTCTAAGCCAGTGACAATAAGGTTAAATTATTCAAATGGTGCATTTTGAGTCAAAATCAGAAAAATCATCGCCTTAATCAGAGTTGGAAAACATAAAACTGAGTAGTCACGGCATCACGAGTGTATGAGAGGCTTTTATCCGAAAGCATTCTCCGATTAGACGTTCTTATCTAAACATAAAATATCTCTCTGATTTCCATGTTCCCTGCTGCTTTGCGCTGGAGTTATGGTGCACTCAGCTGGCTAGGAAAATAACCATTAAGGCCTTGCAGTGGAATAGAATAAATATTGCATGCAGTGATACAAGACTCACTTGACTCTTAAAGAGACAGTCATGAGACTCCTAGAGGGCAAAACTGCAAAAACCACTGAATCACTTTGAAAATCTCCACCGAATGTTGTATCTACTGTATGAAGTGGGAAGAGTTTCACCATCTTTTAATGTGTCACAACAATTATACATCAGGTTAAGGAGTCTCTTAGAGAAATCCACACGGTATAATTACTAGTATACAGCACCATAAACTTGTTATGACTCATATGACATTGTATATAAAAATAGAAGGCTGTGCTTGTGCCCTGCTGCCTGTAATATTAGTCAAAGCGGTTCTCCTTCAGAAGAGGGAGGAGAGATTTAGATGAGGAGGGAGGCCATTAGAATAATCATTTAAAGCAGCGGCGTGCGAGTCCTCGGTGTACGATTCGCTTTTATGGTTCAAGATGTCTCCCACCTGGCGCACAAACAATAAACCTTCATAACAATAAAGACAATGTTTTACATGCAGACAAGTCCGCACATGTGCACCTACACGCGCTCTGAATCACCCTGCCGAGCCAGTTGAATCTGCTGCTCTGGCCTTTTTTTGGCGCAGAGGCCTCCAGACCCCCCTCCGCCTGTAACGTGTGTAATCATGGCTTTCATTTGGTTACAGGAGCGGAAGGGCCGCCCAGAGATGGCTAGATTAAATCTTCCATGTGTCAGAGGAGAAGAGAAAACAGCATTGTGCTGTCTAGGGAGGGCTGGTGAAAAATAACCTGTCATCACTTTCGCTGGTTTTGGCCGCTCTCTCGGTCCTCTATCGGTTCGGTTGTTCGCTCACTCCGTCTCTCTCTGGGTCTAATTCGCGAGGCGGGGTTTTCAGGGGACAAGGTGAGAGACGCAGGCGGTCTGTAATAAAGAGAGACAGCCTGATAGAAGGCAGATGGAGGATAGGGGAGAAAGAAACTAAAGTGGGAGAGAAGGGAAGATGCTCCTGAGAGAGAGAGAGAGCGTTCGGGACTGGGAGAGAAAAAGAGGAAGAGACACTATGTGCAAAGAGCAAGTCATGTAATATGGGAAGTATTTACCTCTGTTATGGTGCTAGTGAAGACTCTAGACAGCTGCAGAGATGCTCATGGCCATATCTGAGACCTCAAGATGCTGTTGAAAAACAAAAAATCCTGGGTTATTGTTGCTCTAAACTCCACTTTGACACTATAGGAACGTTTCACACTTGTAACAGGGTTAGCACTCCTGCTGAAAAACCAGCTAAAACCAGCCTAAGCTGGTCATCCAGCCTGGTCATAACTGGTCAGCAGGTTTAGAGGGGTTTTTGCCACTTCTTTAGATGGTCAGGCTGGTAGACCAGCTTGATTAGCTTAGCCAGACTGGGAGACCAGCTAAAACCAGCTACTTCCAGCTTAACCCAGCTAAGACCAGCCAACCAGCTTAGGCTTGTTTTAACTGTTTTTTTAACAGCTGCAGAGATGCTCATGGCCACATCTGAGATCTCAAGATGCTGTTGAAAAACAAAAAATTCTGGTTAATTGGTTAATTGTTGCTCTAAACTCCGCTTTTGACACCATAGGAATGTTTCACACTTGTAACAGGGTTAGCAAACCTGCTGAAAAACCAGCTAAAACCAGCCTAAACTGGTTTAAGCTGATCATCCAGCCTGGTCATAACTGGTCAGTAGGCTGGTTTTAGAGGGGTTTTGGCCACTTCTTTAGATGGTCAGGCTGGAAGATCAGCTTGATCAGCTTAGCCAGACTGGGAGACCAGCTAAAACCAGCTACTTCCATCTTAACCCAGCTAAGACCAGCCAACCAGCTTAGGCTTGTTTTAACTGTTTTGTTTAACAGGGCTTTTAAAAAACTTGAACAGTGTGAAACAATGCTGTGTATTCACATATTTTGGAAAGTGACAAGCAGTTTCAGCAATAAGAGGAAAAATTGTCAAATGTTGACTGAAAATGCGTCAATTGGAGAAAAGAAGAGACCGTTTAAGACTTAGAAAGTCTGAAAAGTCCATTCAAAGTATCAAACTTCATACTTTGCACCTTATTGTTCAATGTGGAAGTAAGCTGTTTTCTGTGAATGTGCAACACTTCACGATTCATTAGCCGCTGTAGGGTAATAAGGAGAATAACAAAGAGCAGTAAAAGGTAAAACAGTTTGCGCTACAAACCAGTGTGTTTGTAATTAAGACAATACATTAAAATAATATGGTAAGAGAACACCAATTTGCAACATCAAACAGCAAAACAAGCTGTTTTGTATACATGTAGCTAAAATTAGCTGGAAGTGGATGACAGCAGAAGCCAGACACATTATAAGTTTACAAATAGACACACCCACTCTTACAGGAAAAATAAGGCGGCAATATATAATATGAGAAGGCACAATGAGCCGTTATGTAAACAGGTCATGTGCTGCATCCAATTAGTGACACTAACACCGCAAATATGCAAAGAAAACATTAACCCTGTGGTAAGAAATGTACAGTGTTAAACGGCAGCATATGAATAACCAGGATTAATTGCTAACTCCTGGAGGTGAGACTGAAACCTGCCCCTGTTGAAAAAACCTTAGGTAGGTTTTGAAGAATGGATGCTGGTTTGAATTGGTTTAAACTGGTCCTTAGCTGGTCATGAGCAGGTTTAAGATGGTCCTTAGCTGGTCATGTGCTAGTCCTAACCTGGTCCTAAGCAACCAGCTCCTGCTCAGGACCAGCTTAGAACCAGAACATGAACAGCTTAAACCAGATCAAACCAGCATCCATGCTTCAAAACCTACCTAACCAGCATATGCAGTTTTTTTTTTCAACAGGGGTGAAACAAAATAAACCATTTAATGGATTTCGTTTAACCAGGGTTTAGAACAACCCAGGGTTAATAGATCCAAAGGTGAAAAGCCCTAAATTAATGCACAACACACAGACTTGTGTGTTGTGCATATCCATATGGCATATCCATATGGCATTGTCAACACATCAGCTCACTAGTAAAGACATGTAGACCTCAAATATATGTGTTAGATAAGAGAGACATAAGACCTTTTACTTAGATGTGTAGTAGTAACATTGCAAAACCACCTATTTTTCCCCCCAATTATTTTTTTTTTATAATAATTTGCTCAATATGGAAAGTCCATTGGTACACCATTTTGACAATACCTTTTTTTGTTTAGTGACAGTTGTTCATGAGTCCATTGTTTGTCCTGAACAGTTAAACTGCCTGCTGTTCTTCAGAAAATCCTTCAGGTCCCACAAATTCTTTGTTTTTTTTCAGCATTTTTGTGTATTTGAACCCTTTCCAACAATGACTATAATTTTAAGATCCATCTGTTCACACTGAGGACAATTGAGGGACTCATATGCAACTATTACAGAAGATTCAAACACTCACTGATGCTCCAGAAGGAAACACGATGCATTAAGAGCCGGGGGGTAAAAACTTTTTGAATTTGAAGATCAGGGTAAATGTAACTTATTTTGTCTTCTGGGAAACACGTAAGTATCTTTTGTAGCTTCTGAAGGGCAGTAACATGATATTTAGGCAAAATAAGAAAAATGTACACATCTTCATTTAGTTCAAATGTTTACACCCCCAGCTCTTAATGCACAGTAAACTTTTGCACAGGGTCATTTTTATAAACTCAACTATTATTTTCTTTTGTGGACTATTTGTCAACATCTTTTATTTGAAATATCTTATTCAAGTCAGTACTACATAAAAAAACAACATGCATCTTATATGATCCCTCTTATTTTGGTAAAAAAAATAATTAACATTTTGCAGATTCTGCAAGGTGTATGTAAACTTTTGACTTCAACTGTATTACAATTATTTTAAATAACCAGCAGTTACTCTCTTTTACATCATTGTTAATCTTTTATCCTTTTCAAGTTTTTGAGATGTTTGTCTCTGTAGTGTAGCATGTATTGTCTGAACCCTAAGTAGACAGGCCTAGAATAGGATAGCTACTACATATAAAAACATAACTAGAAAATATATAACACAGCATAATTCACTAGGGAGGCATTTTACTCTCACATTTCTAGTTTATATACTTTTTAATCACAGAAATAGCTCACACCACTAAACGAACCTGTCACCTTGTTTTCATACTAGAACATGAATCAGAAACATGTGCAAAAGGATGTGTGAAAAGAGAGATACGGTGAGAAAGACAGTTATAGTTAAAGGAGACATGATGAGATACCTTGGAAAGCACAAGAGAACCGGAGCATACAGGTCATGCTTTGAAGTGGTTTAATTATTAATACCATAAAGTAAAAGGTTTGTTCTAAAGTCCTAATCAATAAGTATCAGATTTCAGCACGAAACTCATCCCAAAACTCATCCCCGTAGAGCTGTCGCAATCATTAATGAGGCCAGATGTAACAACCCTAAAATTTATCCAGCATCACAGCAACATTTTTACATACTAAAATAATAATTTGTACTACTGTTTTTTTTTTAAATGACAGTCAGTGAGCGGGTGGTGGAAAATGGATTGTATAATGAAGAGATTATGATTATGATAATTAGGTGTAAACATGTCTATTTTAAGTGGGTGAGGGTAGTGACTCTGTGATTCTGTGAATCTGTGACTGCGATATGTGTGAGGACTAAGAGGTTGAGGTTTTGCTGGTTAGTGTGACCCAGTTAGCTACACCATCTGGCAGCAAAAAACATCTTTATCCATTGACAGCCAGAGTATTCTGACAAAAAAATGTTTTGGAATAGCTAAGCCAAAAATGAAAATTTGCTGAAAATCACCCTCAGGCTATCCAAGATAAAGAGTTTGTTTCTTCATCAGAACAGACATCACTTACTCATGAATAGATCCTCTGCCATCAGAATGAGAGTTCAAACAACTGATAAAACATGACAAACAATCTTAAATTTTCACTTAAGTACGCTAACGTTAACAGTTCTTAAGGTGTTATAGCCCTCTTTGGGAAGTGGTGTGATCACAGAAAGCTTCAATTTGTTTGTGTGAGTACTTTCTCTTCGTGTGTACAGTATGAAAGATGTGCATCTCGCGTTTGAGAAGCACCAGACTGTTTATATAAATACTGTAAACACTCAACAGCCCCTAGCATGCAGATACAGTCTGCACTCAGCACATGAGGTGTGTGTATCCTCAGTAAACAGAGTATAGGAGTGGTGTGTTGACAGAAAAGATCGATACCCGGGCCACTGCTGATGGGAAACGGAACAATCTTCACTTCTGATCCCTCGGTAATAACACCGCCAGTGTCACAGACACACACACGCTTGTCACTCAGCCTGATGAGCATCTTACAATCTCTCTTCCAATATCTGTGTGGTACTCTGCACATTAACAGTGCAAAACGGACGCATGCACACTAATAAACTTTTGTGAGATGTATTGTTGAACATGCACACACGTGTGCATTATTAGAAAATTTCAAGAATTCTAAAGTAAAACTAGGCTAAAAGTCAAACGCAGTCATGCATGTAAACACATGCTCTTCAGATCTGATGAATCACTGGGATGATTTGGGCTTGAGTCCGCTTGAGGTTCTTACATCTAAAGCTCTATATTCATTCCTGGTGGCCACAAATGTGAACAAGTACTGTGTTGTGTACACTTGACTGAATTCATGAAAGACAGGATTCTAGTGGGAAAGCTAGATTGGATGGGTACTTTGTCTGACAAGCATAATAAATTCTTAAAAGTATCAATCAAATGTCTGTCAGAGATTGTCACCAAGCTCATTTTTCTAGTGCGTAACGGCCACTTTTTGAGATTCAAACTATTCCTTGGATAAAAAACAAATCCTGCCGACAATATTCATGTAGAATATTCGGTTTCACTCTTAAATACAATTAATTACAGAAGTGGAATATGTTGTAAACACATACACTTACACTAACATACACTATTCAAATGTTTGGAGTGAAAAACACAGGGAAATGGTTAAGATTGTGAAATGTTATTACAATTTGAAAAAACTGTTTTATATTTCAACATACACTACCAGTCAAACGTTTTTGAACAGTAAGATTTTTTAATGTTTTTAAATTAGTCTCTTCTGCTCACCAAGCCTGCATTTATTTGATCCAAAGTACAGCAAAAATGGTACAATTTTGAAATATTTTTACTACTTAAAATAACTGTTTTCTATCTGAATTTAAAATGGAATTTATTCCTTTAATGGGAAATGCTGAATTTTCTGATCAGCATACTCCAGTCTTCAGTGTCTTCAATGAACAGTTAGAAATGCTGATTTGGTGCTCAAGAAACATTTCCTTTTATTATCAATATTGAAAGCAGTTGTGTTGCTTACTATTTTTGTACTTACTAAGTTAGGTAACAATATAAATGTAACAATGTAACAGTTTACTGTCACTTTTGATCAATTTAATCAATACTTGGAAAAAACAATGTTAAACTTAGCTATTCTTTTAAATTAAAGCTAACTTTAACAGCCTTAAAAATACGATCACATTTTTTAAATAAATAACTAACTAAGGAGTTTAAAAAAACACCAAAAATCCCTGGCTTGAAGGGATAGTTGACCCAAAAATGAAAATTTCCCATATGATTTACTCACCCTCAAGTTATCCTAGGTGTATATGACTTTCTTCTTTCAGACGAATATAATTCATAGTTATATTAAAATATGTCCTTGCTCTTCCAAGCTTTATAATGGCAGTGAATGGCTGGTGAGATTCTAAAGCGAAATAAAGTGCTTAAATCCATAATTTAAAAAAAGTGCTCCACTCCATGTTGGAGGATTTCAATAAGCCAAGAGAAAACTGGTTTTCATTTGCTGTAAACAAAACTTGGTTCTCACGAGACTAGTATATTCTCACCTACATCTTCTGTCATCCGCTGGAACGCCACAGTTAGCAGAGGCTAGAGATTGTAGTTGATAAAGTTTCAAATATCGATATTATTCTTACACAAATGCATCAATTCATAATGCTGTGTGGAGCACTTTTCATGATTAAGGGATGCAGTTTATTGGATCTCAAAAACTCCACACCCATTCACTGCCATTATAAAGCTTGGAAGAGCCAGGACATTTTTTAATATAACTCCGATTGTATTCGTCTTAACAAGAAGAACACCTAGGATGACTTGAGGGTGAGTAAATCATGTGGTAATTGTCATTTTTGGGTGAACTATCCCTTTAAAAAACGGAAAACACAAATACCTTTTTTACAAATTCATTCTTGTCTTCCATTTCAAGAAAGGAACATTATGTACATATGCATTCTAAAATGAGACTGCAGAGAGATGTGTTGCTCAGGTAGCAATTTGCATTCTGAGTGTCAAAATGTACCTTATATGATTTTGAAGATAAAAAGCTGTCTGATTCATACGTCCTAATGAATCTAAATGTATGCAAGGATACGAGCGAACTTGACCATGTTAACACTGCGCTGAGAGAGGTCTTCCTAAAGTGCACACTTTACACACATTTAAAGAGAGAAAGTGAGTGTGCGACAGCCAAATAGAGAGTCAGTTTAAAATGTGGGTATGCAGAGAGATGCACACTTCAGCTTTTCTAGACCTCAATAGCCAGTTATGCAGGGGCCAACAGGACAAGGATGAAGAGAGAAAAGAAAAACAGCAGATGAGTGAAAGGAGAGAACAGGATGGAGACAGAGACAAAGAGGTAGAAAAGAAATGTGATGTCATGGTAACAGAAAAGTGTTTTTAAAAGGCAGAAAGGAAAAACAGGCTGGCTGTGGACATGCTTTTGTTCATAAACATTTAAAGCAAAAAAGTCTGATAGAATTTCCTTATATTCAATCATTCTATAATCGTATGAAGGAGAAACTTTGCAGGATATCAATACAGCTGTTTTCTGTACAGCAAAAGTAGATTAAGACCAAAACGGACCACAAAATATATATTTTGTGCATTTTTTATGTTTTATAAAGTGTATAGTAGAAGTTCTAAGTAATTGGTCTTCAGTTGAATTCTTGGAAGAAGGGTAATTTAAAAAAAAACATAACTGGTTGGTCCACCCTTAGCAGCAACAACTGCAATCAAGCGTTTGCAATAGCTTGCAATGAGTCTGTTACAGCGCTGTGCAGGAATTTTGGCCCACTCATCTTGACAGAATTGTTGTGATTCAGCCACATTGGAGGGTTTTCGAACATGAACTGCCTTTTTAAGTTCATGCCACAGCATCTCAATAGGATTCAGGTCAGGACTTTGACTAGGCCACTCCAAAGTTTTCATTTAGTTTTTCTAAAGCCATTCAGAGATGGATTTGCTGGTGTGTTTTGAATCATTGTCCTGCTGCAGAACCCAAGTTAGCTTCAGCTTGAGGTAGGAACAGATGGCCGGACATTGTCCTTCAGGATTTTTTGGTAGAAAGCAGAATTCATTGTTCCATTTATCACAGCAAGTCTTCCAGATCCAGAAGCAGCAAAACAGCCCCAGACCATCACACTACCACCACCATATTTTACAGTTGGTATGATGTTCTTTTTCTGAAATGCTGTGTTACTTTTACGCCAGATGTAATGGGACACACACCTTCCAAAAAGTTAAATTTGTGTCTCGTCAGTCCACAGAGTATTTTCCCAAAAGTCTTGGGGATCATCAAGATGTGTTCTGGCAAAACTGAAATGAGCCTTTATGTTCTTTTTGCTCAGCAGTGGTTTTCCTCTTGGAACTCTGCCATGCAGGCCATTTTTGCCCAGTCTCTTTCTTATGGTAGAGTCATGAACACTGACCTCAACTGAGGCAAGAGAGGCCTGCAGTTCTTTAAATGTTGTTGCGGGGTCTTTTGTGACCTCTTGGATGGGTCGTCGCTGTCGTCGCTTGGGGTAATTTTAGTCGGCCGGCCACTCCTGAGAAGGTTCACCAATGTTCCATGTTTTCGCCATTTGTGGATAATGGCTCTCACTGTCCCAAAGCTTTAAAAATGGCTTTATAACCTTTTCCAGACTGATAGATCTCAATTACTTTCTTTCTCATTTGTTCCTGAATTTCTTTGGATCTCAACATGATGTGTAGCTTTTGAGGATCTTTTGATCTATAGGTCCTATTTAAGTGATTTCTTGATTGCGAACAGGTGTGGTAGTAATCAGGCCTGAGTGTGGCTAGAGAAACTGAACTCAGGTGTGATAAACCACAGTTTTTTTGGGGCAATTAATTAAATCATTAAGGGGGCCAACGCTTTTTCACACCACTGTATATATACTTTTTTTACTTTTTCCAGTTGATGCATGGCAGTACACATGACTACTTCCATTGTATGGAAAAGTGCAGCATTTAGCAAAACCTGTGTTTTATCAAAGGAATAAAGTTATTCTGGTTTGAAAAGACAAGAAGAATTCATTCAAGGATTCGTTGAACAGATCAATAGTGACAGTAGAGATTTTACATTGCTAAAAAAAAAGACTGTATTAGAATTTCAAATAAATTCTGTGCTCCTGCACTTTCTATTCATCAAAGAATCCAGAGAAAAGTATCACGGTTTTCAAAAACTATAAAACACACAAAAAAAAATTAACTGTAGCAATAATAAGAAATGGTTCTTGAGCACCAAATCAGTATATTAGAATGAATCCTTAAAGGCATAGTTCACCCAAAAATGAAAATCGTGTCATTAATTACTCACCCTTATGTTGTTCCAAACCCATAAGACCTTTGTTCATCTTCAGTACACAAATTAAGATATTTTTAATTAAATCCGAGAGCTTTCTGACCTGCATAGACAGTAATTACCATGTTCAAGGCCTAGAAAGATGGTAAGGACATCAATAAAATAGTCCATGTGACATCAGTGGTTTAACTGTAATTTTATGTAGCTATAAGAATACTTTTTGTGTGCAAAGAAAACAAAAATAACAACTGTCAGTTGAGCCTGTCTGGTTATAAGGTTAATGTATGTGATAAAGTAGAGCTCAGACAAATTACATAACACATCCTTCTGTCCTATATCTAACTAACAAGCACACACAAACAAACTTGTACATCTGATTACCACAGAATGGTTACACAGGAAGCGTATCCAGCATAATAGGGGTGTAAAATCGATCTCCTGGATGGGAGCAAGAGAGACATCAACACTGAAACAATTCCCTATACTCCTTCCACGTCTTGGTTCCAGTTTTCTGTCTGTTGGATTCTCGTTTTAGACTCTTCTTGCTCAATAATCTCCTGTTCACTCTTTCTGTAATACTCCACCACACCTCTGTCTCTCTTCTCTATTTAATTTTTTCTGGTGGGAGAACAGAAACAGAACGGCCTCCTGCTAGTCGAATGAGGAGCAACTCCGTACAGCTGGAGAAAGGTCACTAATGACAGGCCTTCAGCGCGGCTGTCAGAGTAGCCCACAGATATCTGACACACACACACACACACACACACGCGCATACACACACACAACTGCCTCCACCTGCACTGTGCCACTCAGAGAAAAAGGCATAATAAACTCAAATGATAGATAGTGAAATGGATAAGCAGATGAACAGACATAAAGGACAAGCGAACAAAAGAAAAAAGGGCAAAAATAAAGATAAATGAATGGGTGGATGGATAAATGATGGACAAATGAATGCATATTGAGTCAGAGCCACTCTATGCACCCTATGCTAGTGAGGAAACCAAGACAGTATTAGCCATTTTGTTTAATTGTTGCCATCTAGTGGACAAAACAGAAATTAATTGCATGATGGACTAAAAAATCCCACATATGCTTAACCCTATTGAAATATATTAGCATTTCATAGGGCTTGTCCCTTTTTAGTTATGTCAGAGCAATGCAGCTTAAATATCTCTGCATCAATATTAAAGCTAATAAACAAATACTAGCAACAATTTTGATGTCATGTGGTCTCTAATGGGCCACTACTATTGTAGTACGTGTCTATCATCACATGATGAGCATATAGCTCACAAACTCTCTCACAGCATCACATTCACTTACTGTCTCTAGGTCCATGTAGCCTCAAGGCTTGTGTGCCTATAGTGAAGCAGCGGTTCAGCACTACATCATACTGTCCTCTGTCAGTGATATCACATCACATCTACCCTCCGGCCACTCGCTCAACATCACCTGACCAGCAGGCCCACATCCAGCCTGCTACAACTGTTCCAGGTCTTGGAAAAAGCCTGATGGGATCAGACACTCAAAGGCCTGTGGCCATTGTGTGAGATAGGCCACAATGGTTGACTAGTTGTTGGACAATGATTTTTAGCAGTGGTGTATAGAGGGTTTGCACTTATGTCAGTTATTTGGATATGCGTTCATATTGGAGATACTCAGATGTAAACAACAGCATGGATTGCACAGTTAATTTACTACTTAATAGGTTGTTCTGCTAATTTATGTGGTCTAAAGTATGGAAAAAAGTGTGGAAGCTGCTAAATCAAATAGAGAAGGACTTTGTAAGCAGGAAAAGGCACAATATTTTGACAAACTAAAGTTTATAGGTGGTAAAGATACGTACAAGCAATATTAATTAAGGTATAAGCCTAATATTTCACCTAAGTGACCGGAAATGATAAGAACAAACATGAATGTTATCAAGATTCTTGCTCTGGAAATCCTGGTTGAGTTTGGCCACCCACAAACGCATTTTGTTCCTCAGACAGTTTTTTCCACTCTTCTCCTTGATTTTGTATAACTTTTCAGTCTATAGTACTTCAAATGTTTTTCCTGGTCCAACCAATTAGTACAGCTCAAAACATGACAATAATTGACCATTTTCAGCAGCAATAATCAGCTAAAGAATATTTACTCATCCTCAAGGCATCCTAGGTGTATATGACTTGATTCTTTTAGACAAATCCAATCGAGTTACATTAACAATTATCCTGGCTCTTTCCAAGCCTAATAATTGCAGTGGGTGAGTGTTTCTCCAAAAGAAGTCCAATAAAAGTGCATCTATCCACAATAAAAACTGCGACAACGCTCACAAATTACAGTACAAAAGGAGTATTTGTAAAGAAAAATGTCAGAGGACTTCAATATAAGCCAAGAGGAGATTCGTTTTCCTTTGCTAAAATAAGGCAATTTTGCTTCCTTTGCTCCTGTAAACAAACGCTGGATTCCGCAGTTATGATAGTTAGCACAAGCTAGAGAAAAGTGATTATTACGTTTTAAATATAGATATTTTTCTTACAAAAAATAAAACAGAACAGAAACACACACCCAGTGCCCAACTTATAAAGCTTGGAAGAGCCAGGATAATTTTTAATGTAACTGCGATTGGATTTGTCTGTAAGAAGAAAGTCATATACACCTACATATACACTCTTAAAAATAAAGGTGCTTTAAAAGGTTCTTCATGGTGATGCCATAGATGCCATAGTTTATGTTTATATGAGGATTTTATATGGTTCCCATGTGTGGATTTCATATACCACCAAAACATTTGCTTGCTGTACTGCAAATCATAAGTAAAAGCCATTTTCTTAAAAAAAGTGGCATGCATATTTTTCTTCAATATAAAACCTCATTCTGAATATGTTTGTGGCTTACACACATAATAATCCCTCTTTTTGTACTCTTTAAGAGCCTTAAATCGCTCGTATGAAAATGCCATGTGACCATCATGAAGGATCACTTTGGAAAGAATCGGGGAAGCAGAGAGAACAGCAATTGCAAGAAGATATGGCCCAGGAGAAAAGAGAAAGATGCGGATGTGCGGCTAATTGGGATGTATGAGCATGGAGAAATGAGGAAATATGAGGGAAGTAGAGAATTAGGGAGAGAGGGTATAAAGAAAGTGGAGAAGAGCAGGTGGAGGTGTGTGAGAGAGCAGGAGAAAGCAGAAGGAGGCGCATTCGGGACCTTGGCGACCCAGGTGGAGGGCATCTGTGCGTTCTGCTGAGGAGAAGAGCACTGAGGGGAGAAGGTGATGAGACGAGAGAAGGATGACAGGAGAAATGTGTTGTCACCTCACTCAGGGCCCATCATCTGTCTTTCTACCCTCACTGAGGAACTGATTTTAACATGACACACACACACCTCTCACATCTTTACATTGTGCCTGTGACACGCTGTATTAGAAAAGACATGTATTTGTGCCCCTTCTGCTCTCTCTTTCTCAAACACACACTGTAAATTCCCATCAGGCCTTGGGACTAGACAAAGACAGAGATTTCAGACCGTGAGCTCATCAGAGCATTCGAGTGATGACATCATATGGCTGTATGGTAAAACCTGGGCAGTAAGTGAATTTGGATTAGAGCTGGTCCATCTCAATCTGAGACCACACAGATAAGAGAAAGACCTCCAGGGCAAAAACACTGCTTCTGAGGCTTCATCATCAAACACCCAGTCTCTCTGACATATCATCAATATTTTGCCTCATATGAATCATTAAATATACAATTTGCAATGCACCTGAATGTTCTTTAATGTTAAACACATGGCCTGCAGACCTGCCAGACTCAGACAGTTAAGGAGAAAATAAGCTGTTTGTTCTGACAAAAAGCTATATATTATATTATATTATATTATATTATATTATAAGATATGGCTAGGAGAAAAGAAAGAAAAGTGAATACGCAAGAATATATATCAATATTATAAAATATTTACAATGTTTTTATAATTAAAAAACATCCCACAGTGTAAAATAAACCATAAAAACACTGCATATTGTACAGCTTGAAACAGAATAACATTTCTATATTGTTTTTTAATAAAAATGAAATGTCTGTAAAAATTAACGGATAAAATCCTTACAAAAAATTACCAGTAACTTTTCTTTTCTTTAAGAAAATACTGAAACACTAGGAAATATATTTATATAAAATGCTATTATAATAAAAAATACATATTATATTGTATTATTCTAAGATATGGCTAAGAGAAAATATAAAGAAATGTGAAAGTGCAAGAATATATATTAATATTATAAAATATTTAAATGTTTTTATAATAAAGAATATTAATTATTTTACCTCCCAGAGAAAAAAAAAATCTGTATTAATATGAAGGGGTTTTCCATATTGTTTTTGTTGTTGTTGTTGTTAAATGTCTGTAAAATTAATGGATAAAATCCTGACATAAAATGACCAGTATATTTTTTTCTTTCTTACTTACTTATTTTCTTATTTATTTAATTTTTAGTTTAATTTAATTTACATTTTTGTAAAGAGAAAAGAGAAAGAAATTTGAATGTGTGTAAGAATGCATACAATAGAAAACAAAAGTGAATATAAATCAATACTAGGAAATATTATAAGAAAAATGCTATTATATTTAAAAATTACACATATATTATATTATATTATATGCTCAGGGGCCTCATTTATAAAACTTTCTTACGCACTGATTTGATCTTAGAGTGTTCGTACGATCAAATCCACGTCAAAGTACAGATTTATAAAAACCGTCTTTGACGTGGAAAAGTACTTATCTCCACGTCAGATTCCAGCTTAGCGTACGACCGTTTCCTTGTGGTAATGCCTGGTATTGCAGATAGTTCAGCCTCACTATAATTTGATTTCTTGCGCTCCTTTTTACTTGCCATTGTCACAGAGTTTTTGCTTTAGGAATGAGCTCATTTTATATGTTAATTAATTAAGCAGGGGCGTTTCGACGGCGGAACATTCAGCTGCACACAATTCCACGATCATTTGTGATTTATAACCGAATGACTGGCGTACGCATGGATTTCGTGGTACGTTCGTTTTCTCTGAATCGCTCTCACGATCAAATCAGAAAAGTTCTTAGATAAAATCAAGGATGGTTTCTACGCAAGTCTTTATAAATGAGGCCCCTGGTGTTCACAATATTACATTTACTTACACTACCAGTCAAAGGTTTTTTAAGAGTAAAATTTTTAATATTTTTTAAAGAAGTCTCTTCTGCTCACCAAGCCTGCATTTATTTGATTTAAAGCACAACAAAAACAGTAAAATTCTGAAATATTTTTACTAACTAAAATAAGTGTTTTCTATTTGAATGTATTTTAAAATATAATTTATTCTTGTGATCAAAGATAATTTTTCAGCATAATTACTTTTTGTTATTATTTTTTGAGTAGCAAATCAGAATATTAGAATGATTTCTGAAGGATCATGTGACTGGACATTTACATTTTAAAATATATTCAAACAGAAAAAAGTTATTTTAAATAGTAAAAATATTTGTTTAAATGTTACTGTTTTCACTGTACTTTGGATCAAATAATTGCAGGTTTGGTGGGCAAAAGATACTTCTTTAAAAACATTAAAAAACTTTTGACTGGTAGTGTATTTTTCGAGATTATCAATAATGAAACAAATTCTGCCACCAATTCTCATTGACACTTTGAACACGTGTACATACAGCTCCTCCCTGATGCCATTAGTGAAGCAGTGGCCAGCAATTAAACAGGAAGTTTGATGGAAATGTTTAATGTCTGCAGGTAACTCTTGGTGCAGTGATGGCATTATTGGTTGTTGATTAATCCATTCCCTTGTCTCTCCTTACAATGACCTTGTTGTGGAAATCACAGATCAATAGTAGAAGCGATGCTGTACATAACTCAACCCGTCGCCGAGCTAATAAAGCACCAGTGCCAACCCCTGACCGGCAAATTAAAACCCAATCAGAGAGGCCCCAAGGGGGCCAGGAGAGAGTACAGCAAGGCCAGTGACTCACACAGACCTGGCGCTTTCAACAGAGGACTTAATCAGTCACTGATTAGAGTGGCAATCAGAGCATAGGCTAACGTACAGCAGGGATGCTATAAGTGTAATTATACTTCCTCCAACGCTACTGAGATGTATACTACCACTCACTGATATTTCTCGTAAACCCGAATTGATTCTCCTGACTCACAGTTCATATGTTTTCTGTCTTTTGCTCTCTAGCATATCTAGCCCACACAAACACACAAAACCCAAAGGGAAATTTAATTGCTCAGAGGTTATGCTTTCTCAGTTCAAGATACTTGAAGCCAACATGAATTGAAGATTATTTCCATAATTGAAGTATTTCTGAGAGAAACAGGATATACAGCGAGAAATACTTGAGTGGGCGATACATACCGTACCAAAATGTCTTATATGAGTCTTATAACTTTGTCTCAAAAGTTTCTCCTAAAATTCCTTATAGGATACATAAAAACAGAAACAACATATTTGTTGAGATATAGTATGAAAATTTTGCAGGAAACCTGCATTTAATACCTAGGAGATATAACTGATATTTTAGAGATCTTACTTGTGATTTGTCTTTACTATGGGAACATAAATACATGTAAACCTTCATATCTATACTTCTAAGAACCTCCAACTGGCTTCTGATGTTCGTAAATCAAGCCAGTTACCACACACTGATTCTTACAGCATTTTTAAACTTAAAATAAGACCTATTTGATCTACACTCAAGAAATTAAAGTCAGTTTAATGAGGTTTTACAATATCTGCAGGGACTTCTGGGAAATCTGGGCCACACCAACACACAAACAATCACTTCTGTACAAGGGACTGACAAGAACGTCAAGACACCAGTCCACATTCAACTGTACATCAAGAACAAATCTTACCATCCACCTAATTAACATCTTCACTTTCATCTCACACTGCACATCTGCCCAGTACTGCCTATGGAAGAGGTGTCACAGAGGAGGTACAAGGGGGCCATCTAAAGGCCTGGAGGAGAACGACAAGCATAAGTATGCTGACTTCAGCTAGAACACTTTAGACAGTTTAGACTACAGCAGCTATACTAGTGAGTGAACAGGGCTGTATAGTGACAGTTGTGTGTGATTTGACAGGTTGACAGCACTGTGGTCTCTAGTGGCCTGAATCAGCAGTTCATTTCTCTCTTTCTATCTTTGTACCACTGCTGTTCACCCTGTACAGTATATGTCACTCTGCCTACAACCTTAACCATATGGACAAATACAGTGATATAAAAATACATTTAACATAATTTAGCCTATTATTAGGGTTACATCGAGACAATCAACATCTGCTGAATTCAGAACATGCTGAAGATACTGGTAAGAAATGTAACTTAACTTTGCTATTCAGTAATGTTTTGGTATCAAACAGACTGGAAATCACTTTCTCTGGGATTAAAATGCTAATTACGATTACTTGATAATAATTACAAGGTTAGTTATCGCAATTCTGTCATTATTACTCACCCTCGTGTCCTTCCAAACTTATAAGAACTTTGTTCATCTTCGAAACACAAATTAAGATATTTTTTGATGAAATTCGAGGGAGATTTTCTGACCCTGCATAGACAGCAACGCAACTGTAATGTTCAAACGGCCCAGAAAGGTAATGTTAGTAAGGACATCGTTAAAGTAGCCCATGTGTTATCCGTGGTTAACCGTAATGTTATGAAGCTAGGAGAACATTTTTTTTGCGAGCAAAGAAAACAAAAATAACAACTTTGTTCAACAATTTCTTTTTTTCCGCGTCAGTTTCTGCCGCACGTTCACGAGAGTTTATTGTTAAACAAAGTCCCTATTTTTGTTTTCTTTTCGTACAAAAAGTATTCTCATGGCTTTATAACGTTACGGTTATGGCAAGCCATTTTAGCCTAAAATATACTATGTGTTACTCGTCGTAATTGCATTTTTACTAGTAACAATTCAATTAGAGAGCTCTATAATTATGCTGCGTTCCAGGCAGGTTTTTTAACTGGTAAATCACCACTTCAAACCACGACTCACGACTTTGTAGCGTTCCAGGCAAGTCACGCCAAACTGCCTGGGCACATTTATGAATTATTATTATTTTTATATTATTATTAATATGATTGCAACGTTATATTGTCCTAAGCTCTATTTTTCCACCGTGTACTACTTGCATAAACACCGCACCCATTAGGGCTGACATTGTTGTTTCGCGGGCTGTTACGTCAGAACTCGGAACTGGGAGTACATCGATCTAGTACGAGTTCACGAGTGGGAATTCACGGGTTAGACTGCCGTTCCAGTGCACTTTCACTGGTAGAAGGTAGGAAAAACACGGATTACAGGTTGTCTGGAACGCAGCATTAAATTCCTACAAGTAACAATGCCAATTAGAAAGCTCTCTAATTCAATTATTACTAGTAACAATTCCAATTACCAAGCTCTCTAATTCATTTCTTACTAGTAACAATTCCAATTTGAGAGCTTTACAAATTAATTTTTACTAGTCATATGTCTCCATTGACTTCCATTCATTTTTAATTACAGAGCTCTACAACAGAATTAGAGAGCTCTCTAAATCAATTTTTATTAGTAATAATTCTAATTAAAGAGCTCTCTAATTCAGTTTTTACTAGTAAGAACTGAATTAGAGAGCTCTTTAATTCAATTACAGAGCTCTGCAATTAAACATATCTTTAATATGTTTTTTTACTAGTAAAAATTTAATTATAGGGCTCTGTAATTGCATTTTTACTAGTAATAATTAAATTAGAGAGCTCTCTAATTTGAATTGTTACTAGTAAAAACTGAATTAGAGAGCTCTTTAATTGGAATTATTAATAGTAAAAATTGATTTAGAGAGCTCTCTAATTGTAATAATTACTAGTAAGAATTCAACTGTAGAGCTCTACAATTAAAAATGAATGGAAATCAATGGAAACATATGACTAGTTAAAAATTAATTTGTAGAGCTCTCTAATTGGAATTGTTACTAGTAGGAATTGAATTAGAGAGCTCTGTAATTTGAATTGTTACTAGTAAAATTTAATTATAGAGATCTCTAATTATAATTGTTACTAGTAAGAATTTAATTGGAGAACTCACTAATTAGCATTGGTACTAGTAAAAATTGAATTATAGAGCTTTAGTAAAGTAAAAAAATCTTTCTAGTAAAAATGCAATTACAACGAGTAATGCATAGTATATTTTAGGCTAAAACGGCTTGCCATATACTGTATGGTTGAACCAATGTCAGATGGACTATTTTAGGACCTTTTTGTCTATCTATGCAGATGAGAAAGCTTTATAAGATTTCATCAAAATACCTTACTTCTCTGAAGATGGAAGGTCTTACGGGTTTGGAATGACAGAATTTTCATTTTTGTGTGAACTAACCCTTTCAGTTTCAATCTCTGCTCTAAATGTCACTACTCGGAATAATTAAGAAGGAACTGTTACATATTTCGTCTTTAGTTTTAATTTTACTTAAACACGATCCGTGGCCGAGTGATCAGCACACATGCTCCAACATATTGAGCTGTGGTGCTAGTAGAGTGTCCAACAGCATTTCCCCATCCTTTTCCCAATCATTCCCAGTGCTCTCTGCACTCTTCTGTGAATAAAAAGAGGAAGGAACTTGCCTCTAGCACTCTAATAGATGGCATCAAGGCTGTTATGCAAATCAGATGGTCTGTCCATCATTTGTCAGCATACCCTCACTGAAATGAAGCGTCAGAGATCCGGCTCTGTCACTCTGGACATGATTGGAAGCAAAACTGTCAAACTATTTGACACAGCCAACCACAGAAAGGCTCTGATTATGTGTCCGTCAGTAGACTGGTAGCTACAGCAGATGACTTCAGTATATTACAGAAAAGTCAAAAGTTAAGTCAAAAGTCAAAAGTTTACATACACCTTGCAGAATCAGCAAAATGTTCATTATTTTATCAAAACAAGAGAGATCATATAAAATGCATGTTATTTTTTTATTTAGTACTGACCTGAATAAGTTTTTTCAGAAGACATGTACATGGTTTACACACACTTGATTTTTAATACTGTGTTGTTACCTGAATGATCCACAGCTGTTTTTTGTTTGTTTGTTTTTAATAATACTTGTTCATGAGTTTCTTGTTTGTCTTGAACAGTTAAACTGTTCTTCAGAAAAATCCTTCAGGTCCCACAAATTCTTAGTTTTTTTTTTCAGCATTTTTGTGTATTTGAACCCTTTCCAATAATGACTGTATGATTTTGAGATCCCTTTTTTCAAGCTGAGGACAACTGAGGGACTCATGCAACTATTACACACAATGCATTAAGAGCTGGGGGTGAAAACATTTTACTTATTTTGTCATGTGTATTTTGACACATGTAAGTATCTTCTGTAGCTTCTGAAGGGCAGTACTAAATGAAAAAAATATGATATTTAGGCAAAATAAGAAAAATGTACACATCCTCATTCTGTTCAAAAGTTTTCACCACTGGCTCTTAATGCATTGTTTTTCCTTCTGAAGCATCAGTGAGTGTTTGAACCTACTGCAATAGTTGCATACGAGTCCCTCAGTTGTCCTCAGTGTGTAAAGATGGATCTCAAAATCATACAGTCATTGCTGGAAAGGGTTCAAATGCACAAATATGCTAAAAAAAAAAAAAAAAAGAATTTGTGGGACCTGAAGAACATTTCTTAAGAATAATGGGTAATTTAACTGTTCAGAACAAACAAGGGACTTATGAACAAGTATCATAAAAAAAAATAACAAAAAAAGAAAAAAAAAGAAAAACAGCTGTGGATCATTCAGGTAACAACACAGTATTAAAAATCAAGTGTATGTAAACCTTTAAACAGGTCCTTTTTATAAAATCAGCTATTATTTTTTCCTGTGGACTAAATGTAAACATCTTTTATGTGAAATATCTTATTCAGGTCAGTACTAAGTAAAAAAAAAACAGCATGCATGTTGTATGACCCCTCTTATTTTGGTAAAATAATTAACATTTTGCAGATTCTGCAAGGTGTATGTAAACTTTTGACCTGTATGGGTTTACTTAGATAATTTATAAAGTTATACTGTTAAGTATTCTTATTATTATCATCAATGTTGAAAACAGTTGTGCTGCGTAAAAGTTTTGTGGTAACCATCATACAGTTTTCCCAGGATTTTTCAAAGGAAAGTTCAAAAGAATGACATTTATTTAAAATAGACAGATAATCTTTCATAACAATATAGAAGTCTTTACTGTCACTTTTGATCAATTTAATGCATCTCGATAGACACCAAACTTTTGAATCTTAGTTTAAATATGCACATGAAAATAAAACTCAACTGACTCCAAAATTCATCAGAGACTTCCAGGAACAGTACTGCATTAAAGTGCAATCTGTAATTTCCAAAGCCTAGTGAATTTCTGCAGCTGAATCATGGCTAATTTGATAGTGTGTTATTGCAATCAGTGTTTGTTTTGTGGTTACATAATCTCTACTACATTCAGAGACTCAAGGGGAAGAAAATATTCACTGTTCTGCCTGTCCTATATACTGTAGATACTGCATTTTACTAATGCCAACATCATTATAAAAGAAGAATGTGAGAAGTATTTGCCACCAATTAGAACCAATCCTACTGCTGTCCTCATCACCAGGCCACAAAGGTCAGACTACCAAGCTGCCCAACAAGGCTTCTGTAAAAATGCAATGGCAATGTGCAGCTTTAAACATAAGATTTGTTTAAAGCACATTTCATATTACATAATACATATCATTTATCATTAAAGAAAACATTTTCTCAGACAGATCCAGAGCAGCATCTCTCAGTGCCCACAAGAGACCCTCTGCTGCAGGAAACAGGAAGCTGACAGGACAAACAATGCAGCACTGTTATAAAGACTGACAATGGCATTGTGCAATAGTTTGTCATCTATTGTTTTTATCTGAGAATCTTAAAGGTGTCATAAATGATTTTTTGTGCCTCCAGCACAACAGAAAAACCAAGGTTTTGAAAACACTTACCGCTTCTTCCGTTATAACAGTTCTGTCCAAACTTCACGTCAATGACAGAAAGCCTGATTTCTCGGGACACCTACTTCAAGTGATAGCTAGCAGGTTTAGAGTTCATTTGTGAATTATGTTAACTACAAATACATAGCAATCAGATAATTGTCATTCCACTATTGTCGGTAGTATAGGCATACCATGATTTCAGGTAATATATTATGGTACTGAATGTTTGCTTATTTCCCATGGTAGTATTATAATTATTTTAGTTAGCGAACATGGACTGAAAATGCAGTATCGTATCCTTCATTCAGCTGTGTGGACATTGTTCAGCAACCAGAGGGCGCTCTTAACTCATCATACGGTCCTCACGGTCCATCTTACATAAATTGCTAATTCCAATCAATTCTTTGCTTCAAATTATTAAATTAAGGTGGCAGTTTCGTGCTTTGCTGAATGAACCCCACTGAATCTCTCATAAACATTTTCTACTTGAGCAGAACAGAGCGTTAAGACGCTTGTAACTCATTGTTAAATCACCTCAAAGTACCCTGCAGATTTCCGGCGCAATTATCTTAGCAAAGCTCTGTAATTGTTTTACAGTCTCATTTTAACAAGGAGAACTAAATTTTTGCTTCTAACTTTGAGCAACATTTAAAAATCACTTGAGCTACAAGAAAAAAAAAACGAATAATAATCAAATGTTATTTATTAGATATTTATTAAATCATACAGCTAATAAAAACATTGGTTTAAGGCAGACTAGCAGCAAGCATTAGCTGCGAGATGGAAAGTAAGAACAAATGACAAATACAAGGCTGAAAGTTATATATTACCATGATTAAAAAAAAAAAAAAAAGCCAGACAATGAATCTCAAATTGTGGAGCTGCAACTGTAGCTGTTGTAAGAATGTGAGACAATTCATACTGAAATACTCTTTTTATAAAACCCTATTCTCTTCATTTTCCAGCTCAGCGCAAATGGAGATACATAAATCCACAGGAAATTCAAACAGTGTGTTTTTAGGCTTCATGATGAAGTATACGTGTGTAAATATGTGTGAAAGAGAAAACAGGGAGTGTATTTGGCTGTTTTTTGCTTTAGTTTTGCATGAAAAGTAGCCTACCATTGGTTAAATAGAGTGCATATATCATTCAATAAGAAAAAAACCAAAATGATTTTCTGTAATAAAGCTTCAAATTGACCTTTTCTAAAGTGACCTTCACTAGTACAACCTTTGCTAAACCGTTGTACCACAGGATACAGCAGGAGGACATCGCTAGCTAGACTGCTAAAACTACTCCAAATATCAATAACATGTCACGCTAACACACCATTGAGACGCAATCAATGTTCATCACCGCTAAGCCCCGGTAAGCTGATTAGAAGTAAGTGTAATGGGTTTGTACTTAAGGCCAACACGAGCTCAGAAAGAAACATTCAGGGAAAACATTCAGTTGGGTCAACTGAGCACTGACCACGCTGGTTGGCCAACAAAACCCTTTCCCTGCGTTTTGAAAAATGGATCCTCCACGCGTCCTTCGGAGGGTTTTAGCTCTGCCGAGATGCTTTTGAGTGTTTGAGATGGCGCCAAATCTTTTCTCGCAGTTTCTGGAATCAAATCCACATTTAATTGCTTCTCTCATTCCATGCACTGCTATGAAAACCATGCTGGGAAAATCACAACATGGTTTCGGTCCTCTGGAGAGCCCAACCTCCAGAAAACATACATTTTAACACACCGAAACGAGAAAGCACATGGAGATGGAGAAAAGAGTCTCTAGTCATTATCTCAACAGTTTGAAACCACCGTTTTGAACTTCATCTTGTCTTTCTACTATTTCAGTGCTTGTGGACATCTACAAAACAGAGGAGGAAGCCAGTAGAGGAGGAACAGGTGATGGCTTGTGTGTAGCAGACCTCGCTGACAGGAAAAGGCCCCAGCAGTAAGAGTGCTCTGTGGTTCTGTGCTGTACTGAAGACGGTTTAGGGGAGATGGACGACACGGGAACGTTACAGGACAGAGGTTTTGGGGTACAGAGGTAAGGCCCATATTCGGTTTCTGTTCCCCCTCGATAGGGGGAGACGTGGATGAGGGAGGGAGTTCAGTCCTTCTGTTCTGATCAGTCGGTTTTCTTGGCCCAGGCCATGTCGTCGCTGCGTGGCTTCTGACCCGTCAGTATCTCGATCAACCACTCCATCGTCCTCCAGAAACCCACTCTGTCCAGTGGGTAGTTCAACCACCCTGAGGGAGAGAATGATAGAGAAAGAGAAGCAGGGGTGTCAGGCAACGTTTATGAAGGGACATCAATGGCGGCAGCTAAGTGCCGTAGGCAAGATAAGACATGACAACAAAAGGAGAAAAAAAAAAAAGTTAACTTTAAAATAGCTATTAATATGAATGTAAGACTAGATAGTCAAGTGGTACAGATTAGCAGCAGAGACAGGATTTAAAATGAGACATACTGTACATATGTGTATGTACAATTTTTATTTAAATAAAATATAAAAACAAAAGAATATTATTATTCAGCAATATAAGATTTTTTGTTTCAAATAAATGCTGTTTTTTTCTATTTATTAAATCCTAAAAAAATGCATAATGGTTTAAAATATTTTAAATAATCTATTTTTATTTAAATAATTACAAATATACAATAATATTACTTAGCAGAAATGTATTACACTGATCAAAAGCAACAGTAAAATTTCTATTTCAAATAAATGCAGTTTTTTCTTTCTATTAATCAAATCCTGAACAAAAATGCATCATGGTTTAAAATATCATTTTAATTAATCTGTTTTTCTATACATCAAATCAAATAAAACATACAAATCAAAATAATCAAATAAAAAAGCATCATGGTTTAACATATTTTAATTAATCTACTTTTATTTAAATAAGAATGAAAATGAAAAAAATATAATGATATTCAACAAAAATGTATTAAATTGATCAAAAGCGACAGTAAGATTTCTATTTTTTCTGTTTCTGTTTTTTTACTTTCTATACATCAAATCCTTAAAAAAAATTATGGTTTAAAATAATAGTTCAATTTATTTATTTTTATTTTAAATAATAAAAATATAAAAACAATATAATAGTATTATTTAGCAGGAGTGAATTAAATTTAAAATAAATGCTGTTTTCCCAACTTTCATCAAATCCTAAAAAAAGGCAGCATTGTTAAAAAAATTTTAAATTAATGTTTTTATTTAAATAGTAAAATATAGAAACAATATAATAATAATAATAATAATAATAATAATAATAATATTCAACAAAAATTTATATTTTTTTTTACTTTCTATACATCAAATCCTGGGAAAAAATATCATGGTTTAAAATAAGTTTTTTAAAATAAGAAATTTAAAAACAGTATAATAGTATTATTCAGCAAGAGTGCATTAAATTGATCAAAAGTGACATCATTTCTATTTAAAATAAATGCTGTTTTGCCAACTTTTTATTCATTTTTTTTTAAATTAACCTGTTTTTATTTAAATAGTAAACTATAGAAACAACAAGATTTCTATTTCAAATAAATACCTTTTTTTCAACTTTCTATTCATTAAGTCATAAAAATGCATCATGGTTCAAAATAATATTTTAATTAATCTATAAAAATATATTATTATATTGTTTTCATTATTCAGCAAGAATGTATTAAATTGTGAAAAATCAAATCCTGAAAAAATGCATTGTTTGAAATAATAGTTCAATTCATCCATTTTTAAATAATAAAAATATAAAAAAACAATATAATATTATTCAGCAAGAATGTATTAAATTGATCAAAAGTGACAATTTTTATTTAAAATAAATGCTGTTTTTTCCCAACTTGCTATTGATCAAACCCTGCAAAAAATGCATCAAGGTTTAAAATAATATTTTTAATAATCTATTTTTATATAAATATTAAAAATATAAAAAAACAACATAATACTATTCAGCAAGAATGTATTAAATTGATCAAAAGTTATTTCCATTTCAAATAAATGTTGCTTTTCTTCAACTTTCTATTCAATCAATCAAAATAAATAAATCATGTTTTAAAATAATGTTTTAAATCATCTATTTATTTTAATAATGCTAATCTACAAACAATATAATAATATTATTCAGCAAGAATGTATTAAATTGATCAAAACACAGTTAGATTTCTATTTCAAATAAATGCTGTTTTTTTCCACCTTATATTTATCAAATCCTGAAAAAAAAAAAATGCATAATGGTTTCCACAAAAAAAACAAAGAAAAAGTAGCAGGAGCATTGTTGTTTTCAACTATGATGATGATAAAAAATATTTCTTGAGCAACAAATCAGCATCATTCAGAATGATTTCTGAAGGATCATGTGAGAAAATGGAAGAAATTCTAGATTAAAGGCTTCATATCATTACATTTTAATGAATGTATACATGTAAAGCATTAATATTGTATGTAGAATATCATAAAACAATCCTGCCAGAGTACTTTGAAATAGGAGTAAAACTAAAAAAGGAATCAAGAAAAGGTAAAACCAACCAGACAAATTTATTCCTCTTGCTGAATTACACACTTTCCTGAAAACTCACCAGCGAGAGAAAAGAGAGAATTGCAGGAAAGAGAGGGAGAGAACAGTAAGAGGGCAAGGCAAGCAAAAAGGAGAGAGCAAGGACAAAAGAGCAAGACAGGAAGAAAGAGGGGAAGGCACAGAGAACAACATCAAGAAGCGGTGAGACACAGAAGCTCCTGGATGGTGACTCCCAGGGGATGGACAGAAGATCAGGCGCTAGCAGTAGAGTAATGTACACACTTACTGCTATAAATATGTAGCAGCACCCCACCCCCAGCCAGCCAGCCCGCCTCAACTCCACTATGTACACACACACACTTCTGTTGTGCTTACAGACATGCATTCCATTGGGTTTTGACAAGAAAACCATTTCAACCATACACGCACAAGACATTTAGACGTTTAACACACAAAACCATGCAGGACAAAGTTCAAAGCAGTGACAAACGGTTCATCAGCCTAGGCGAATAATCAGGCATTTGGCCATTTGGAGATTATTGGCTGATAATCATGTACACTTGAGAGATTAACAGAAGTCCACTTTGTCAATTCCAAATTCTACTGTCAGCTTTAGGCCCCGTTTTAAATGAAAAACTTTTTAAAATGAAAACACTAGCATTTTTACTGCGTTTCAGAAACAATCTCAGTCTACACTACAAAACCGAAAATGCAGGTCACATGACTATTAAGTCTGCGTATATCATCAAGGATGTCTTATTTAAGAAAAGTAACTACAATAAAATGGACTGCTATTCCTTGGGGTGTAAAAATACTGTAATTTCTTTTTTATACTTTGCAATTTAGCGGTTACTTTTCTTAAACGAGCCTCCGAAATGAGAAGCAACAAATGTGACCCTGGAACTAGTGTAAATGTGAAGCCAGAGTAGTGTAAACGACAGGTGTAACCATAGCAAAAGTTATGCATTTTAAAAAGGAAATGCACTTTTGTAAATATAACTTTATTCAACTGATGTATTGAATGATGTAGTGAAGACTTAACCATTAAGATGTTTTTTAAGTTCAACAAGTTTGTGTATATGCAATTTGCTATCATTCAATTGTATTAAAGATATTAGCATTCTATCGGCCATTGGCCTCTAGATATTTTTATTGGCCAATGAAAACCCATATCGGTCAACCATTAGTTTAAAGTTCTTGTACAATTGCTAAAAACTTATAAAAAAAGATTATAAAGATAAAAACAACTTCATGTATGAATGTAAAAACTCACATACTTGTCTCTATCATGAAAACAGTCTCAAAAACAACCATAATACTACTGTACCATACTATAGTAGTATGGCTGGACGGTATATCTAATATATATTAAATATTACCATATTTAATATATCTCAATATTTATTTATTTGCTACAGTATTAAACTGTGATTGCTTTATCAGTTAGAGGAACACCATTACAACCAACTGTAAAATCAAAACATCATAACAGTTAAAAATCAAACCATTTTCACAGTAATATGGAAAACCTTATGTAATATGTTTATGTAATAAACATCAATATTTTCTATACAAATCTATATATAGAACAAAAAGGTTTGTTCTCATTGGTCAACCAAAGACAGTTGGGCTGCTGTTTACCATATTCAAAGCGCTCTATGTATGCCATGTCTCTTCAGAACAAGTTGGATTTTATTTACAATTTTATTAACTTTCTAAAGCGCCAACATTTTGGTGGAATGGGCTTCAAAAATAGGACAGAATTCTCTCAGATGTTATTCAAAATGTCTTCATTTCTGTTTTGAAGATGAACAAAAGTTTGGTTTTGGAACAACATAAAGGGTGAGTAATTAAAGATTTTTATTTTAGGGTGAACAGGCATAGTTCACCCAAAAATGAAAATTTTGTCATTAATTACTCACCATCATGTCGTTCCAAACCCGCAAGACCTTCGTTAATGTTTGAAACACAAATTAAGATATTTTTGATGAAATCTGGGAGCTTTCTGTCTTGCATAGACCACAACGCAACTGACACATTCAAGGCCTAGAAAGGTAGCAAGGACGTCATTAAAATAGTCCATGTGACATCAGTGGTATTTTGTTTGTTTTTTTTCACACATAAAGTATTCTCGTAGCTTCATAACATTACAGTTGAACCACTGATGCCACATGGACTATTTTAATGATGTCCTTACTACCTTTCTGGGCCTTGAACATGTCAGTTGCATTGCTGGGTCAAAAAGCCATTGAATTTCATCAAAGGGCCCATTTACTCCTGGTCACTTCATGTGTTTTTACTGATCGGATATCTATCCGATTTGTTAAAGCATTTCCATTTACTCTTGGCTACATAAATGTGTCTTTACAAAACAGATATAAATCCAGTCTTCAATTCCCGCACTATATGCAAATCATTTCAAGATCAAAAAACCGCAACAGGAGAGAGCGCGGCATCAGCACTGGAAAGAGTGCTTAGTCTCATTACTTTTAATAAAGATGATTGTATGTTGAGCATCTACGACTTACTTTCAGTTTCATTTGTGGCAGTTTGCGTGTCGGCTTGCTACATGACATGCCATATAGCCTATAAACATATTTATTATTTCAATACTTTTAAATAAATTTGGATTACACTTGCCCAGTTTCGTCTGGGCAAGTGTGCGAATGCGGCCCAGACCACCTTCTGAAGTTTAAGCGATTGGATTTAAATGTGTCTTAAAAGCTATCCGATCAGAGAAAACGCATGAAGTGACCAGGTATAAACAAGCCTATAAATATTTTAATTTGTGTTCTGAAGATGAACGAAGGTCTTACGGGTTTAGAACGACATGAGGGTGAGTAATTAATGACAGAATTTTCGGTTTTGGGTGAACTATCTTTATTATCCTAACTACTAATATTATCCTGATATTCACAGTAATTTTGATGGTACAGTACCACAGTATTTCCACCTTACATTACCATGGTACCTCCACTGTTTTGTTTTCAGCGCCCCCTGATTGTGACATCACATGGTCATCCATTGCCCTTGTATGTCTGTATATAAGCACCACACTGTTCCTCGGTCATGTCGGTGTCACCTGCGTGTGTGTGTGTGTGTGTGTTTGTACCCTCTCTCAACAGTGACCCTTTTGGTGCAGGAGGAGAGCAGAACAGCTCATCATGTTTGTTTGATTTTTCATCTTTGTCAAACCCACACCACCCCCACCCCCCCTCCGCGCAAGCCTATTTGTTAGCACTGACAGCAGGTTAGCATTAAATATACATGGAGGTTGTCAGCCACTGGCACACACAAAGGCGGGCCCCGGCCCCCGGGGACTCGGGCAGGGAGGGTGGAGGAGCAGGGCTCACGCAGAGAGAGACTCCCAAGTGTGCACGTTTGTGTATGTGAGCGAGAGAGAGAGACCCTTTCCTCTCCCTTCATCAGCGTCTCCCAGTGGGATCAGGGAGCAGCAGTGGAAAGGAAAGAGGGAGGGTCAAAAGGACCGGTCTGTGCTCTGGAGCATGCGTGCACACACACATCTGTCGTCCGCTGGGGCGCAGGGTGACGCACAAGCATCCTCGCTTCCCTCTCTCCCAGAGACGCACGTCGCATACTGAGTGCTCGAGCTATCATGGGAGTTTAATGCCTTCACACACACACACACACTTATGTGTGAACACACACAGCTGACTTTAAAAAAGTTATTTTAACCCACTCTTTACAGCTACTGGTGATGCAGGCCACGCTCCGTGGAAGAATCCTTGCCAGATACTGTAGATTACCATGATCAGCTACATAAAAGACTCTCAGAGAAAGTTCACCTACCTCATCTGAATCTGATTTAGTATGTATTGTTGTTGTAAAGACGCCTACGGGACTCTGGGTATATTTAAAGGTATAGTTCACCCAAAAAAAGTAGTATTGTTTTTAATGCTTCCACTGTTTTTGTTGTTGTTTTGGACCCCGCTGAGTTTCACCGTATTGACAAAAAACATCTACTTTTGTGTTTTGACATGACAAGGCATGAGGGTGAGTAAATAATAACAGATTTCTCATTTTTTTGGGTGAACTATCTCTTTAAGACAAGGCTTCCGCCTCATCAAGTGAAGCATACGTGCGTACCTGTGGTGATGCAGTAGTACGTCTCATGTGGCGACACATGATGGATCCGGTGGTGCTTTCGTGGCAGCACTAGGTGGCAGTCCTGCAGTAGTGTGACCCAGCGTGGCAGGCCGAAGTAGGAGTGGGACCACTTGTGGATCTGATTAGTCATGGTTACAAAGACCGCCAACGCAAAAACAAAACATTCCCAGGGGTAGGACTCTGCAAGGGCATCTGGGAAAGAGAGATAGCGTAAGGGAGAGGTGGAGGGAGAGATAAAGGAACAATGGCAAAAGGTGGAGAGAGAGGGAGATAAAATTATATGCAAATTAATACAACATGCCCTAACTCTGTAGTAAAATGCTAGCTTTACCCTTTAGCATGAGAAACATCAAATCAAATTGACCTTTCAACTTTCTTAGGGTAGTGAAGATTACCAGCAACAGAAATGTTTGAATTCAATTCAATTCAATTCCGTGGAATGCAAGGAATTTTATCCAATGAAACTTCTGTCACCATTTACTTAATCTCATGTTTTTCTAAAACAAGAATGATGATAATCCATAAATGTGACCCTGGACCACAAAACCAGTCATAAGGGTCAATTTTTTGAAAATGAGATTTCTGAAAGCTGAATAAATAAGCTTTCCATTGATGTATGGTTTGTTTTTGTAAAAAAAAAAAAAAAGGGACACTAATGCTGTTGGGTTTAAATACAACTTGTGTGTGATATTCAAGGTCTTATAAACTGATATGTTAGTTTTGTGCAAGAAACAAATGAAATTTAAATTTACTTAAGGAGGAAAGAATGTCATACAGGTTTGGAATAACGCAAGTGTGAGCATGAGTACAGGACGTGATCAACTCCATAACTCACTCATAACTCAATATCAAAATATTTATTGCAATAAAAAAACTAAATATGTAAACAAATAAATGTGGTTAAAATTCAAGCCATTTTCACAAAGCAATAATAAACCCCTTAAAAAGCAAACTCAAAACAAACAGCATCAAGCACGTACTGTTGAGCTTCCATTTACAATAATCAGTGTGCTGTATGTAAATTGTGTCTCTTCAGAAGACTTGGATTATACCACTCGATATGGATATTTTTACGAGTGAGAGTTTTGGTGGAATGGATATTCAATAGAGGGAAGGACTTACGAGTTTGAAGCAATGTGAGGTTGGATAATTGCTGACAAATTTTTTTCTGTGTGAACTATTAATTCAATGCCCAAATATATATATATATAGTAGTTAGTAGTTTAGTTATATATGTAGTTTCAAACCTGTAAGACCTTTGTCCATCTTCATCTTCAGAACACAAATTAAGATATTTTTCATGAAATCAGAGAGCTTTCTGACCCTGCACAGACGGCAGAGCGACTGACACATTCAAGGGTCATAAAGGTAGTAAGAACAAAAATAACGACTTTATTCAACAATTTCTTCTCTTCAGTGTCAATCTCTGCCGCACATTCATTAAAGTCCTTACTACCTTTCTGGCCCTTGAATGTGGTAATTACATTGCTGTCTTTGCAGGGTCAAGCTCTTGAACTTCATCAAAAATATTTTCTTTTTTTTTTCTAAAGACGAACAAAGATCTTACGGGTTTGGAACAACATGAGGTTGAGTATTTTTGGCTAAGCTATCCCTTTAAAATTTTCTAAATATATGGAAAATTTCTGCACTCAGGACATTCTGTTAAATTTCCCCTCATGTGTTATAAGGAGGAAAAAAGAAAAAAAGTCATACAGGATTGGAATAATGTGAGCATGAGTACAAAATGACAATTTTCATTCTTTGGCTGAGCTGCTCCTGTAACCCATGCAGGGCAAAAATGGAACTGAGAACATTTTACCCTTTTCAAACCATATTCTCGTTTGTCGATTTCCCAATTTCTAGGTATTTTAAGATGAATATGGGACACGCCGAAGGCTCCAGTACAAGGAGTCGAACTCGGGTCAGACTCATTGGTTCTAAAATAGTCACGCTGACTCACTCTCACGACACATTGGAAAAGTGAGTGGATGTGTGTGTGTACCTGGTGGGTAGGAGAGGAATTTATAGGCCATGTGGGCCAGAGGCAGGATGGTGATCATGCAGTTGTCTCCATTAGTCTCTATGAAGTCATGCCGTGTGATAGCCGTTGGATCAATGTGGTGCTCCCGGAACGGGCGAATAAATGCCTGAATGGAAAGAGAGAGGTAAAGAGAGATGGGGGGGGGGGGGGGGAGCAGGGGAAAGGGAGGTTAAGGTTCAATTGAAAAACGGGCAGGGGTGTCTAGGGCTGTGATTTAGATCCATTACCCTGTGGTAATGAATGGGTACGTCTACGATAAAGACAGTGCAGGGTCAAACTAGAAGCTACTGTTGTGTTACAGTCAGAGACTGTAGGTGTAAGAACACTGGATGTGCACTTTACAGTGAGAAATAAAAAAGAAGAGGAGTTTAAACTAAAATATTCAGTAAACCAGAAGTTTCCCTTTTGATAATGACCCAGAAGCCCACAGAAAATCTGTTTAGAAACATCAGTCATAAAGTTCTACACATTTGACACCCTTGCAACTTTTTAATATTATAGCTCATTTTATCATTCTTTCAGCTACTGTATAAGAATGGGTCACAATGGTTTGCAACAGGCCAAATAACCAAATAAACCAAATAACTTCTGTGCCATTTCATTGAACTCTAGATACACAACTAGATGTTTGTGAAAGAATATGCCTTGCGTATTTATAGTTAAAGGAGTAGTTCACTTTCAGAACAAGAATTTACAGATAATGTACTCACCCCAGGATGTTTTTGTCTTTCTTTCTTCAGTCGTAAAGAAATGTTTTTTTTTTTTTTAGTAAAACATTTCAGGATTTCTCTCCATTTCTCTCCAAATTTTCATCTTGCCGAACTAGCAAGACGAAAATTTGAGGTTAAGAAGTATTTAAATTGTAAATGTTTTTTGAAAATAACCGATCATTTTGCTAGATAAGACCCTTTTATCCTCGGCTGTGATCGTTTAGAGCCCTTTGAAGCTGCATTCTGGAAGTTCACACTCGGGGGCACCATAGAAGTCCATTATATGGTGAGAAATCCTGAAATGTTTTATTCAAAAAACATAATTTCCTTACGACTGAAGAAATAAAGACATGAACATCTTGGATGACAAGGGGGCGAGTACATTATCTGTAAATTTTTGTTCTGAAAGTGAACTACTCCTTTAAGAAAGATTAGTTAACTAGGCTATTTAAAAAAATATGCAGTTTTTCGTATTCGTCCCAGTGTAGCAAGCACATGTTTTCCACAAAAATCAGCCCTGAAAATGCGAAAAGGCAGATTTCGTTCCGGATCTGGCCGTAAGACAGGGCTGGGTGGGGTTAGATGTTGACTGATAGACGCAAATTGGCGTGTTGGCGGTACTAGGTCCTAAATGAAAGATGACGCATGCAGCACGAGCTACACGTTATGGAGCGGAGAGATAACCTGGCATTAAACAGCACTTCCCCACGGCTCAGATCCAGCATCATGAAAAACCATAACCCAGCAGCACCTGTCACTCACGCCCAGGAGCGCTGCTTTGAGACGGGCACCCGTCTGCGACCGCGCGGGTGTCGCAAAATGAAAGGGAGTAAGAGAAAGGATCGTATAAGCACAAAGGAAAATACAAGAATGAAGGTAATTTATTTTCCACATAAAAAGGAGGAATCGTTTGGAGCCACATTACCATAGCGTTTCAGAGACGGAGCGCGGGGGGAAAAATGTCATTATCGCGTGTTTGTGGGCTGAACTCAATCACACCTATATCTGAGAGCGCGTGGCGACACTCTGCTGGAGCGGAGAAAACTATCTGTTGATATTTCGACAATTATGTTCCCTCCTGTTCTCCTCGTTTCCTTTCCGTCTCTCTGTGCGCGAGATTAAAAGAGCGCTAAGCCCCAGACAGCACACGGCGTGCATGTCGACTCACCGGCACGCTGCGGCAAACCTGTGCCTCGCCGCCGCTAATCCCACACCGTTTAACGGCCTGCCTCGCCTCGCCTCACCCGCCTTCTGCCTAATCACGACTCACATCTTCGGATTGCCCTAGCAACCCAGCCAAAGACCAGAGCCCGTCCTCCCCCACCCTTAACCCAGAGCGCACATGAGAGATCCATTTCATTTCTCTAGCCTTTTTCCTCCTCCCTACGCTCTTTGCTCTTAAGTGCCTGTTTAATCACGGTCATTAATGATTCTCCCTCAAGTTGGTGCTTCTTGTTTGAACATGTGGACAAAAAGCCATATATATCGGTCCGCTAAGTGCCGCCTTTAATCTGCTGGTTAAGGGTCTTAAAGCGCTGCGTTCTGGATGTCTGTAAATTCCCTCGCTTTTTTTGAAGTTTGATCACTCCCAGGTGGCAGATCCTAATTATCCTCGACAGCAGAAGGATCGGCGGTGGCTGCGGAGCCGGGTGGAAACCCCTTCACGGTGGGGCGGTGTGGCCGAGCCGTTTTACAGCACAGACGGACGATGATGAAAGCGAGAGAACGCGGGCCCTTCGGCCTGACCCACAGCGGGAGCTGGACGGGCCGTTCAGATGACCTGCTCTCTACAATCCTGCTCTCGCCCTCAAAGTATTAGCCGTGTAGGACAATTGAGGGCCTCAATGACCAGCATGTAAACATGCCCTTTTTTAGTGGGCAGTATGGTCAAAACCATGCTACATCAGTACCATAATGGACAATATTAAAGAATCTTAAATGAGCAATTATCTCAGAAAAACTTGATTATAATTGATCAGTCCATACCGATAATAAACATCATTTAAGGACCGCTCTTCCTGGTATTTGAGGCCGGTGTTAGGGCTGTTTGATTCTGATTTTTTTTTTTTGGAATCTATTAGAGAACCAGCAATCGTAAGCAAATACACTAAAAACACTCATTTATGGATATGCATTTATCGCATGGTTGGAGCAAGAGCATAACATGTCTAGAATGCATGTGCACAGTTCAGTTTAATGATTAAGTTTACTTTAACTTTATGCCATTGCACAGAATGTGCAAAGCAAACTGTATCTCGAAATAATCACAAGTTTACTCCAGACTCACTCCGATCCCTTTGTCATCCAAAATGTTCATGTTTTTCCTTTCTTCAGTAGAAAATGAATTAAGGTTTCTAAGGAAAATATTCCATAATTCTTCTCCATATAGTGGACTTTTGGGATCAATCAACGGGTTAAAGGTCCAAATTGCAATATCAATGCAGCTTCAAAGCGCTCTACATGATCCCAGCTGAGGAATAAGGGTCTTATCTAGTGAAACGATTGGTCATTTTCTAAAAAACAAATTCGATTCATATACTTTTTAAATGCAAATGCTCATCTTGCACTACCTCAGCATCCACGACTGCATTATGTAGTCATGTCGGAAAGGTCACGCGTGATGTAGGCAGAAGTACCGACCCAGTGTTTACCAAGCAAACGTGCAAAAAAAAAAAAGGACAATCAAATGCGCTTCACAAAAAAAGGTAAAACAACGATCTCCAACAATTTTGAAGTTGGAGGAGAAAATGAAATGGAGTTTTTTGCCTTTTTGAACCAAAGTACACAGACGTGACCTTTCCAACGTGATTACCTAATGCGTAAAGTCATAGACACACAGAACAGAGGTTGTGCAAGACAAGCATTTGTGGTTAAAAAGTATATATTTTTTTTCTACTTGATGGAATCAATTCCAAACTTTCGAATCAACTCTTGAGTCCCAAAGCTTCGAAATGTATTTTTTTTAGAATCGATTCCTAGCCCTAACAGGTGCTTCTTTCATGTCTTGAATCACACCACAAAAACGCTCTTACGTTTCGTTCAAACACAGCTTATGTCATCCTGCACCTCAGTTATTGATTGTATTCACTGTAAAATGAAACCAAAGTACATCATGGTTAATAGTAGGCCTACAATAATACTGTTAAAGTGTTCTTGTTGCTACAATGATTGTTTAGTACACTGTAATGGATTATAAGATAAACAAGATTTTAAAATGGTTACTTCTCAAATCAATATTTCATGTCCCCCCCATTATTACGTGGTGAAAAGCTGTGTAATAATTGATGGATCTGTCTGTTTTTCAAACTATACATTATAAATGCTGCTAAGCCTGAACAGACTGATTTTTGTTTTTAGTGTATTTTATATATTTATTATTTAAACTTAATGCACTATATATATATATATAAAATTAGTTGAACTTAGGGATGTGCACGAGTACTTGATTAATCGATTAATCGATTAATCGAACCCATCAGCGACGATCGAGCATGAAAATGACGATCGATTGGCTCTAAAAATGCATTTTTTAAATTTAAACTACTTTCATTCTTTCTGATTGGTTATGCTGGTATTTGGGCGGTAGTCAGATATTTGATTGGTTACGGCTGTGAGAAGTTACGGTCTAGAGACAAGACCAGAGCACAGAGCGAAAATGGCTTCTAAAGCTCGCAGGGCTTCAGTTGCCATTGTTTTAAAGTAACGGGAGAAGCACATACACTACTTTATGATTGGCATGTAGTTCAAGCTCACATGAATTTTGTGTAGATAAATACAATGTTTTAATATAACATTTACATATTTATGCATCTAGGCTGTGATTAATTTTATATACAATGCATCATGTAGAAAAAGCGCTTCAGCTTCACCTCATGCTGTTATTTCTTTTAAATGTTTACTGTATACTGTGATGCAAACGCCCCGCCCCTTGCTTAAACTCCACCCCCAATTAATCGAGTACTCGTTTGCCAAACCTGTGGATTACTCGAAATGAAATATGATCAGAAATGCCCATCCCTAGTTGAACTCTTTTAATTTTTCTGTATTTAACATATCAAGGTATAAACGCTATAGCAGACTAATTGGAGTTACACAGTATAAGGCGTCATACCGCCCAGTCCTATAGGACGCCATCTCTATAGAACACACATCAGCCAGAGAACAATAGGAAAGATTGGTGTTACTCAAAGGACAGGCCTCAAGCTGTGAAAATTTCATTGCCGCACTCATTGTCAAGTGTATTCTGATCATTGCTAAACCTGTATACTTGTCATTTCCTTTCACTGTAATCAAATTTAACAGTCCATATTTCCAGAAGTAGCCTAATAATTGGCACACGGGACCGGATTTAGCTTAGGTTAGCCATTTTTCTACTGCCAGTCTACTGCCCCCTTCCACATAATAGCACAATGACCCCTGTCAGCACAAAAACACATAAATGCTCCCAGATTCATGGCCCCTACTTGTCCGACATAGAAAGCAAGTGTCGGCTGCTTTTTAATTGGACAGCGAGGGGGTGACCTTTTCTCTGATTGGGCAAGGAGAGTACGACCGTACTATGCATTAATGCAACCCTCCTGAGTATCCCCAGCACCCTTTGGGGTTGAGAGTGGGTGGGGTTAAGATGTGGCGCTCCAGGAAAGCAGGAAGGGCTGAACTCCCCAGGGTAGAGATGGCATTTCGCACTCGCCGTTTTTTGAGCCTGGTAAACCACAACAGGCCAATAGAGCAAAAGCTGATATGAAAATTAAACAGGGTAATTTGTTAAAATCAAACAAGATACTACGCTTAGAGACCACACTGTGCATATGAGTGTGTGGCAAATGCACGTGTGCCAGAAAGATGGTGCCATTGTACCTAAATGTGTCAGCCAATCACATTCATATAGTGTAAAGAGAGTTATGCCATACATACTGGACTATGCATAGGCCTTGGTCCTTACCTTCCCAATTACTGGGATGTCCACTGAACCCCATGTATCAGCTCCCCAATGTACGATCCCAGAGGCAAAGTCTGCTGTCACAATACCAGTCACTTTGAGAGAAAAAAAGAGGCTGTTAAATTTTTTGAGTACTGCAATAAAAGTGAGCATGAGACCATGACATAGCAAAACGTGCACTACAACCAGTGGGTTTCTGTAGCGATAATGACAGCAGAACTTTATTAGAAAACAAAAGAAAGACATAAACAGAAAGGTCATGAAAAATATAAGCCTTACCAATGCCAAAGATGATTCTGTAGATGTGCACTGTGGAGAAGTTGAGGAAGAGAAAAGAGAGGTTTACAATGAAGAGCGAGAGGCACAGAACCACACAGATCCACTCCTGCAGCCGCTTTCCTATAGGAAAAAAACATATAAACGTACATTAGTGCATACTCTCTTTTCATTAGCACTAAAACAAAGAAAATCGGTTTAAAATTTTCTATCATTTAACCCATAAGACCTTCGTTTGTCTTCGGAACACAAATTAAGATATTTTCAATGAAATCCGAGAGCTTTCTGACCCTGCATAGACAGCAATGCAACTGACACGTTCAAGGCCCAGAAAGTAAAGACTTCAATAAAATAGTGACATCTGTGGTTCAACCTTAATGTTATGAAGCTACGGTAATATACTTTCTGTGCGCAAAGAAAACTAAAATAACGACTTTGTTCAACAAGTTTGTTCGAGAAATTACTACGATGCACGCAAAAAGTATTGCGCACAGGAAGTATTTTCGTAGCTTCATAAAATTTAAATTTTAACAAGATCTTTAATACTTTTTAGGGCCTTCAACATGGTAGTTGTATTGCTGTCTATGCAGATTCAGAAGCTCTCAGATTTCATCAAGAATATCTTAAAGGAACAATATGTAGGATTGTGGCCAAAACTGGTACTGCAATCACTTTCAAAATACTGTAGAACGGTGTATCCCCTCCCCCCCTGACTCGAGGTTGCCAGCTAAGCTGCAGGATTCCGCAGGACTGTAGGCTGCTACAAGGAGCTTCCAATGGCAAGTGACGAGTCCTACACAATAAGTTTTTTTTCTTCTGTTACTTATGTTTATGCTTCACGAGAGATGTTTTGCAAAGTAATTAGGCGATTAGCCAAATATTTCGTAAAGATGCACTGTAATACCACATTTCAGTCGGAACATAGATTGTTTTCATACCCTGCTAGTGGTGCGATATAAAGCTTTTTATGAACACATTTAGGACGGGCGACTGTGGAAAATCCACTGTGTACGGCAGCACGGGGCTTTTAGCCTACACCAACAAACATGGTAGAATATAGCATCCAAAAGTCGAGGGTCAATTCCTTCTTTCATTCATTTTTACAGAGGTAACGTTAGGCTACTCAATACATCTCAATTACGTTTCACATTGCCATAATCGACGTGCTAATGTTGTTTTCCTCGGCGTTTCAGCATAATGACAGAGAAATGGGCTCTGATAATGCATTGATAATGTTAGCAATGACGACTCGCTGTTTCTATTTTCCAAACAATAGCTTACCTTTTCAATTCGATGACCCCACCTCCTCCATATGTGCTACGTTACTTTGCAAGCACATATATACCTTTGTTCGACTGTCGTGAATATTTGAAATGTCTATTTACATTAAGTACAAGTAAGTTAGCCAAACATAGATGAATCTTAACGTTACCTGTCCAGGAGAAAATTAGCAACGTTGGCATCTGTCTTCAAATTCGTCTCTGTTTTCAGCCGTCTCCATCTGTCAAAGGCATCTCCTATACAAATCCTTGTTTTATTTCGGACTTTGTCACGACGTTCTTCGGATTCATAACGAGGTCTTTTAGGTTTCGTAACTTTATACATGTTTTATCCGACTCGTTCTTAGCAGCAGCTGTAACTAACTAGAGCAGAGCTGGCAACCCGTCTCACGAAACTCTACTGACTTCGTGATTGGTAGATAGCTGGAGGGTGGAGCCTCAGACCAAAACACAAAATGACAACAATAACATCAGTTGAGGGCTGCAACTTGCACTTTTAAATGACAATATCCTGGCCGGACCACTGTTGTCAGTGATATAAGTATTTGAAATGAACATGATTTCTTAATGTCTAAAGACATGTCAGGGCCATTTTATGATTAACTGACATAAATTTCTTACATATTGTTCCTTTAATTTGTGTTTCGAAGATGAACAAAGATCTTACAGGTTTAAAACGACATGAGGGTGAGTAATTAATGACATAATTTTCATTTTTGGGTGAACTATCCCCTTAAATACTGTATATTAGCCTAATTTACTAATTGGAACAATACTTACAACAATATAAAATAAATAACTAAATAAATACTAGTTGACTAGTCAGTAGTTTGAATAGTTTGAGTATAAATTGTCGACAATGAGCCCTCTCATAAGGTGTTGCAGGCAAAAAAGACATTTAAAACTAAAAAGAAAGAGAACTCAAAGTTCCATCTTTTGAATGTTATTAATTCTCCTTAGAAACAGTATATTTAACTACAGTGTCCACTGCGAGGTCACAGACAGCAGCGAACTGACATCTCTCAAAAGCAGAAAAGGTCATCGGGGTCGGCGGACAGGAGACGAGCCGAACGTGTATAATCGTGTGTGTGTGTGTCCCATTATCTCGTGTGCTCAGGAGTAATCGATTAGACTAGGACAAGTTGTAGGTAGAGGCGAGGGTCAGGATCTCTTGCGATGGCGCGGTTGCCTGACACAGCTAAACGTCCCAGGTCAGGGCAGAGGGCACCGACGAAGGGGCCACAATGGACACTGTTCGGACCACCATGACAGCGGCGTGGCACGGCGGGCGGCCGTGGAGGATGATTAAAGTGCTAATGCATTATTCACAACAGAGTAGAGAATTAGTCTATATGGACACCGACCACATCTACATGTCCCCATCTTTCCACAGCCTACATTCAATCTCCATTTTTAAGAACTTGCATATTCAGTTTTAAACTGCATTCAACCACGTTTTTTGTTCTTTTACTGTGACTCTTTCTTCTCATTCCATCGCTCTCTCCTTTGCTCTCCTGTTGGGCGGATGTGGGCACGGAGAGGCGCAGTGGACTCAGCTCTTTTGAAAATTTAATGCCATTAGAGGAGCCGTCCTGAGTGGATTGGGAACGTGAGGAGGTTGAGAAGAAGATATTGATGACAGCTATTTATAGCGCCTCAGTGGGCCAGCCAACACCGTGTGGCTGAACGATGGACCACGGTTCTTATAATGCACTCACAAGCTTGGTTATATTTTGTGCAGTTATGAGAGCGCCGACCTATGGAATCCTGTGATCAATCCAGGTTTTGAAGGAGACTTAAATTCAAGTGACCGTAAAATAACTAGCTGGATTAGTGTAAAAGCTGTCTTTTGAATTCGGTTGCACACCAAGGAACCAAATCCTGGGTCTCCGCTACAATGAACCATTGTACAATCTGTGGCTAAAGTGAACAAATGTACCTTAATCGATATACTGTAAAACAAAACATAAAAGCACCTGTTTCACTATACCAGTGAATACAAGAGAACAGGTGACCCTGGGTTAGCTGATGTTGTTATAGAGCACATACTCACTTTCTGATAGCACCATGGATTGTGCATTTGGACTAAATGTGGTAGCTCAACAGGAAGTGGAGGGATGAGGGAGTCCAGGTGCAGCACATCCAGGTGTATGACCATGAGGGCTCAAAACTACACATTGTGCTCTTTTCTTTACAACAATCTCACAGTAGCCTCAAACGCGAACGAGGTTTGCATGAAAGTGCTTTTACAGTAACTCTTTTTTTTGTAGAGGAACAATGTTACAGCTTTTCTGACAGAATATCACGGAAGGGAAAAGTGGGAAAATATATACCGCTGATCAACACTTCACATGACACCATCTCTGAGAAGTTCCAAAATTATTCAGAGACAGAAACCTGAAATTAAAAAGAAGACGAAAAAAAAAAACATTTACCCACTCTAGCACTTGCGTCCCCTCTCTACCCTGCCTTTTTTCTTTCTCACACACAGACATGTGCGTACACACTCTCTCGCAGCAGTGGGGCCGCTGTCAGGTGATCAGCGTCAGTCCTTGGATCCTCCCGCTCCCCGGTGAGGGCAGAAACTAGGCCAGGCCTCGACAGAGCCGCCGTCGCCGCGCGCAGCCAGGAACACCGTCCCCCTGTCCACGGGACCTGAGCGGCGCGCTCATTAATACAGTCCTGACAACAACGTGCTCCCCTGCAAACCCCTGCACCATCGCTCACACCCGCAGCCCCCTTTCCCGCTCGCTGGCGTGGGGAATTAACCTGGGAGGGGCGGGGGGAGGGTAGGGGGTGCTAATAGGCTGAAATTAATCAACGACGCCTGATTCGACGCAGAGGGGCGGCTGGAGTGCCAAACAACGTCCGTGAATGCTAATGGTGTTCTTGCTCTCTCGCTCTGTCATAATGTGCGCAAGTTTCTGCGGCAGGCTGTAATACGCCGTCGTCCATCCTCGAGTTCCGCCACGCTTCACCTGCTGATGCATGTAAGCACGGTTACACAGCTTGAGGCCAAAAACCTAGTGAATCTTTCCTGTGTAAGCCATTTTGTTCAACGTCACACTTCTGTACATTCAAAAAATGCTGGTTAAGAGGGATCGTTCACCGAAATATGATTATGTCGTTCCAAATCTGTGTGACTTACAGCACTTTCTTCTGTTGAAAACAGAATGTAAATATAATGACAGTAAGCGAATAAGACTATAATAGTGTGTGCACACCAAATGGCGCTGCTCTACATTATTTTGGGGTTGTTTTTCGTGTCACTCGCGCAAATAAAAACATTGCGTAGCTTCTTCTCCATTTTTCAACTTGCGTGAAGGACACGATTGAGTCGTGCATCGCCCGGCGCAAATTCACATCTATTCACTTCTTTGCATTGATTTTGTATGTAATCTACTCCTACGAATAATTCAGTTCACTTTTGGTGTGAACACACAATATGGCTTCAAAAATGGCAAAACAATTAAAGGGATAGTTTTGGTTTCCACTTTTAGTGTATCAACAAAAATTACAATGAAAGTTAAAAGGAACTGAAACGTTTGTTAACCAACATTCTTCACAATTTCGTCTTTTATGTCCCACAGAAAAAAAAAATCAGGCATACAGGTTTGAAATAACATGAGTATCCCTTAAAAGTACCATAAAAGTCATCAAATAATATGAGCGTTTTCTGAAGTAATGCAATGGAACTGTGTGCTGAACAGACCAAAATTTAAGTTGTAGGGCCCTATGATTTCGCGATGTGGAAAATGTGGCCAGAATTGTGGAATCCAGTCATAAAAAGTAAAATTTAAATACATTTCAGAAAAAAAAAGAAAAAAGTAAAATAATAAACTTTTTTTTTTTAGAAAAATCAATTATTTAGAGATGCTCTTAAGTATTAAAATTTAATAAAATCATTAAATAAAAAAAACTGAATTTGAGAAAAAAAAACTATTTCATAGGGCCTTAAAATTTTCATTTCTGTTAAACTTTTATTAAATTGCTGTTAAATGGTATAAGTTTTATGATTTCAATTAATTAGACATGTTTTTTGATTAATAGATTTTTTAATTTAACCATTAAAACAGAGTCTAGAAAAAAATTAATAGGGAAAAAACAGAATCGAGAAATATTAAAACAGAATTAAAAAAATGTAAAATAAAATGGATTCCATAGGGCCCTAAAGTTGTTATCCACTAAAATATGGATATCTAAAAGAGCAGTGAATGAATAAACTGATTCTTTTAAATAAGATAGTTTCAATGAATCAGCTGCTCCAGTTCATAACACCGGTCTTGAATCAAAATGATCCATTCTTGAATCAGATTGATATAGTTCTGAAGTTAGGCTCAGATTCAATAATCTGGTTGCAGCAGAATTCAGTAAATAGCTACTTAAATTGAACTTTTTAATCACACAAATATGTGCACAAGTCATTTAGTACCACTTGTGATATTATAGAATAATTTCAATGCTCAAAGTCTTCTCCTCTTTCACTGTAATTGCATGGAAAAAGGCAACCTGACACGTTATCGAAAACGTCCCCTTTTGTGTCCTTCTGAAAGTCAAACAAGTTTTGGAAAGACGATGGCAATTTTCATTTTTGGATGAACTAATCCTAAAATAAATGAGGATAGAAAAACTTTTACAGCTCTAACAAGCTGATGGGACGTCTGATAGGACGCTTCGATCCCATGCCGAGTCCGGGTGAGTGTAGATGAAAAGGGGTGGGGTGTGGGGGGCGTGGTGGCGGTTTATCACCTGTCACGCTAGCAGAAGTCAGCGAGTGTGAACAGTATGTGTTGTTTGTGCTGCAGAGAGATGGGTGTTTTTTCTGTCTCTATCCTCGGCGAACAAAGGGCTCTTTTCTTCGGCGGGCTCTCCTGATGGGGCTGCGGTGGTGCGCGGGCCCCTCTGTTCTCAGCGCAGCCGCGGCGCTGAAAGAACGGCTCTCACCTCCTCGGGAGAGGCAGACAAAAAGCAACTCACAGACTCAGAATAGCAGCCTTTCAGAGGGCCGGCCACGCCACAAAGTCCTGCCAACATGCCATGACTGAGCCATTCTCTACCCCACTTCACCTCCCCCCCCAACAATGCCAAGGGCATCTACATGTGGGCAAAAAGGAAACGGTATTGATTTAGGAACATCAAATGCTGACCAGGAAAATGAACCTCATATTAGCACACACAATTATATTTAGCGGGATACATAATGGCACTGACGCACACACACATTGTCCCCTTGCCAGCTCTCTGTAGGCCTGTCTTCAGAGGGGACTTTGGGAAAGAAGGGAGAGACAGGAAAAGTGGGTCATACATGGCGAGAGGAAGAGAAAGAGAGTGAGAGAGAGGGAGGTAGAATTCCCCTGATCAGGACAAATGGATCAGTCACAGGCCTTGTTGCTTTCATCTGTTCTCAGTGGACAACTCAACCTGGGACACACACGGTAACACATGTACCCAGACACACACACACACACACACACACACACACACACACTTTGTGCCATACAATGCTCTATGTTATTTTCAAAAAAACAGCCAAGTATGTGAGGACTGATAGACAGGTTTTTTTCACAAAAGAGAGACAAAAACATTTTGGACTGGGCGAACATTTAAAAAAAAAAAAGTCCACCACTAGAGACCAAAGTTGATTTCTAGGGATGTGGACCAAAAAAAGTAACAATTGTGACTCTAATTCCTAAAAGATCCTTAAAGATAAACAATTATTTTAGTACTTTTAAGGGAGCAAATAATGGATCCTAATAATATACTTCACATGACGTCTGTTCTGTAGTTCAGTGAGCCAGTTGGAACAATTAATTGAGTCATTAGGCTGATTCAAACAAATGACTTTGTGACTATTTAGAGTTTTTTTGACCAACTTATTAAAAGACTGGCTGCTGTTCAGAATTCAGACTAGACAACGAAATATAAAGTGGCAGTCTATTTCTTGTTTTTGCATGATTTCACAGTGACCAATTTTCTCTTGTTGCACTCAATTTTTCACAAGTCAACCATTTACATAATACACTGTTCAGAAAACATACACTAATGTTCAATGTACTGTTTGGGGTAAATTTTTGTAGGAAATTAATACTTTTATCTAGTAAGGATATATTAAGTTAATCAAAAGCGAAATGTTAACAGTTATATTTCAAATAAATGCCAGCCTTTTGAATTTATTTATCAAACAATCTTAAAAAAAGTATAATGGCTTCAGAAAATTAAGCAGCGCAACTGTTTTATCACTGTATAATAATAACAAGATATGTTTCTTGAGCAACGAATCAGCATATTAGAATGATTTCTGAAGGATCATGTGATCTGAAGACTGGAGTAATGATGCTAAAAATTCAGCTTTGCCATCACAGGAATAAATTACATTATAAACAATATTAAAATAGAAAATAGATCTTTTTAATTATAATAATGCTACACATTATTACTGGTTTACTGTATTTTTGATTAAATAAATGCATTAAGTGCATTGGCGTGCATTAAAGACTTTTCAAAAACAAAACAAAAAACTTTTGAACAGAAGTATGTGATGTCATATAACAAAATCTTTTAAAATCTTTTTCTTAAAAAAAAAGCTGATTCTCATTTCTATGGAAGCCTGTTTCCACCACAGAATATAAAATAAAAAGAAGGTAATTTCGACTTTTTAATCTCAATCCTGACTTTTTTTTTTCTCGCAATTTTGACATTTTTTCTCAGAACTGTGAGATATAAATGCACAATTGCGAGTTATAAAGTCAGAATTGCTAGATATAAAGTCAGAATTGCAGAATTGCGACAGAATTGCAACTTTGGATCTCGCAATTTCAATTGCCCCCAATTGTGAGTTTGTATCTTGCAATTCTGACTTATTTTTCAGAATTGTGATATATACTCCCAATTGCAAATGTTATAAAGTCCAGTTCTGGGGAGTAAAAAAAAAACTGATATGTCACAATAGCCTTTTTTTTTATTTTTTATTCAGTTGCGAAAACAGGCTTCCATACGTTCCCCATTCCTACTGGTTTAGAGGGAGATAGGTAGACACATTTATGCGTTTCGGTGTGTGTACCCAGTCAGACCGACCCTGATAAGGGCCACAGATGACAGGCTTAGGAAAGAGCGACCCCTGAGACCCCCCCCCCCCCCACACACACACACACACACTCACACACGCTACCTTTTAATATCTCCAAATCTCCAGAGTGACGAGCGCTGAAGGTCACGACGAGAGGTTGTACGCAATCAGTCAGGACAGACAGATTGAATGAAACACGTCGCCCCGCAAACTCGAAAATCATGTTTCTCACATCTTTACGTTACAGACTAGAATCCGAACCGCTGACCTCGGTTCCGCAAAGAGTTAAGCAGGTTTATGGCCTTTAGATTGAAATTCATTAATAAGGGAGAAAGGGATTAAAATGCAGAGAGTGGATTTTAAATATTGAAAATTCACAGCGGAGCCACTTCACCGAGAACTCCATACTAAATACAGCGCTGATTGAGGACGGCGCGGGAAGGGCCGCGTTCAGAAATGGAATTTAGATAATAGTAATTATACGGCTCACCCACTGTCCCTGTCCCCAACTGCCACAAACCACCTGAATTCACACAGAAAAAGCTGATGGAGAACTCCATCAAATATTAATAACAGGCTGTGTGGTTCCAGTCCAAATGTATTTGGGCGCCCTGGTACGCTTCTATGTGCGTGTAGGCATGCAAAAGAGACAATTTTCGGTGCGCGCCGTTAACATCCTGCCGCATTTGACCCCCCCCCGTCCCAAAAGCCCTCGACTTTGTGTGTGTGTTTGAGTGAGCGAATCCGGTTTTGTATCATGTATACAGCTGAGGTCCTAATGCATTTAGCTGCCCTGGTGTGTGTATAATTGAGAAGCCCAGCAGGAGAGGTTGCAGGTAGCCAGGTTCCCCTCCTCCTCGTCTCTCCGTCTCCCTCTCTTTTCTTCTCTCCCTCTTTCCCCTTGAGAGCCCACTTTGCTTTTGTTTACGCTGCCGGTGTGCAGTTCATGCTGGACAGAGTGGCGCAGTGAAAGCCAGACCAATACTATAAGTTTTGCGTAACATTTCACGGCCGCCTGGGTCACCAGGTGTCACAAGATCGGCTCAAGTGTGCGGCGATGAGCTAGCCGTACAGAACCTTGAACCTGTGACCTTTTGACCCCATGGTCAGCGTACGAGAGCCAAGAGCACTCGGCAGGCATGACGGGGTCAACGCGGTGTGAGTTCAATGGGAAGGCGGGATAAATTATACAGCAGGTCAGACTCCACTGAGTAAGGGAAGAAAAGAAAAAGCATTAAAGATTGGGCTCCGGTGCTGCCAGGGGGCAGTGTTGGCCTGGCAGTGGGTCGGGCCTAATAAGATTACATGGCTAAGCAACTTTAAGTGTTTGATTGGGCCGGTGTGAATGAACTTCAAGAGGAACCGAGTTAGAAATGCAATAGTTCTGCAGTCAGAAAGCGACTATGAGATTAGAGTAGCTGTGCACCCAGAGGTGTTCGGCTCTCTAAATCAGTGAAAGCTGCATCCAGCAGCTTTAGCAAGAAAAACTGCGGTCATCAGACTGCACAGACCATTAGCTAGAGTCTGCAGTTTGCCACAAGAGAGGACAGAATCTGCAAGAACCAGAGTGTAATTTAAGAACCGACACTCTGAGAAGTCTGAAAAGTTTTGCTACTTCATGGAAAGAAATATTTTCTAGTAGTAGTACATAAATGTCATGTACCACCAGAAGACTCAACACATCTGACCCTTGTAAAACTATTATAAACTTAATTCCTGTTCTTTCAAACCTGAATGATTTAGGTTTAGCAGACTGTAAAGGTTCTCTTTTCCATACTGTGAATATGAATTGAAAGCGGTGTTTTGCACCATCAAAATAGTCTGTCAAGATCAGAACAAACCATATTTGAATATTAAAACGCACAAATGGAATTTCACAGCTGTGGCAGAGAGAGAAACGCTGGTCTATGATAAAACTTTAGCATGGCTTCACAAGACTAAGTACAATGCAGAAGTCCTGTCATAGTGTCCCTAGTCACTATATACTTTAATTGTATGGCAAAAAGAAGTGTGGACATTCTGCTAAACATCTCCTAACAGTATGTGTTTCACAACATACAAGTTTGCAACAGTATTAGGGTGAATATATAAACAGATCTATAGCTTCTGTAACATTTTCATTGGAATGTTATGAGTCCAACTTGTGGTTGTGTATGGAATGATGTCACTCAACACAACACAAATCACTTTAATTCAGCCCTAAATTTCTCAAAACATATAGCTTAAAGACCTTATCTTCTATTTAAACATAAACTTCCTCAAAAGTAATATTGAGAAGGTGTATTTTTAAAATCAAACACTAACATTCTAACATTCAAAGGTAAAAAATGATATAAATACGGTTTAGTTTCTCGCAAAAAACGATCGTTTTGTGTCTTAAGACATGTATCCTCACGAGCCGCAGGGTGTAATTTGGATTTGTCTGTGCATGTTTTTTTTTGTTTTTTTTTACTTTTAAAGGTCTGGGGCCCATCCACTGCCATTATATGGCTGGCAGACTGCACCGGTTTGGGTTAAAAATCTACGTTTGTGTTCTGCTGAAGAAACAAAGTCACCTACATCTTGGATGCCCTGGGGGTAAGCAGATAAACATCAAATTTTCATTTTTGGGTGAACTATCCCTTTAATATCTCAACCCCCATTCACTGCCATTATAAAGCTTGGAAGAACCAGGACATTTGTTAATATAACTGACTGTATTCATCTGAAAGAAGAAAGTCATATACACCTAGAATAGCTTGAGGGTGAGTAAACCATGTGGTAATTTTTTTTATTTTTGGGCAAACTATCCCTGTCATTTTTGATGAATTAAAAACACCCTTGCTAAATAAAAGTATCATTTTAAGAAAATACTGAACATTAACTTTTGAAAGACAGTGTATATTCATTGATTCATCTTACAGGAATTCAATGTCAACTCATTCAGTTTTCATTGCAAAGTTAATCAGTAAACTTTTATAATGCATTCTAAAAAGTGATTACACTTTAACCAATGTATTTACAACCTAATATAATCACTTTCTCATACTGTATGTGGTGTGAAAGATGGATTGAGTGATGAAAGATGGATTGTGGGTGTGTTTGGATACGTTGTACAGTATGTGGTGCAGCGGGACTAAAGGCAGGGTTATGCTCAGTGTCAAGCAGACGTGTCTGGTGTCTCATTCTACTCCGTGGCCCGGTCTCCTCTCTGTGCTGTAACACACACCCCTGGCCCTGCGCCACAGACCGGAGAATTTGCCTACAAGGCAGCAAGCCGAAAGATCAACTGCTTCCTTTTGGCACAGGCTCTTGTGTAACTTTTACTTCTTACATGGAAATGTTGCAGCGTCTCTGTTACTATAGCTCTCATAACAAAGATAACGGGTGCAGAACAATGGAAATATTTTTTGATATTTTTGTGAAAACAGTGATATTTTATCAGGATTCTTTGATGAATAGAAAGTAACATTATAAATGTCCTTCTATCCTATATTTGAATAAATCTGATGCATCCTTGCTGAATAAAAGTATAATTTTCTTTAAAAAAAAAACTGTACTGACCCCAGACTCTTGTGGTAGTGTATTTTCCTATTTGATATGATGAAATACACCAGTGGTTATTCTGCTAGCACATCTGCGTGAACATCTGTATGAACTGACATCATACATTCACCAAAAATCACTCCAAAAATGGCTCTGAAAGTTTCCAAATGCTTATTAGAACTGCTTCCACTTCCCCTACATACTGGAGTTACATTGAAAGGACAGATGAAACAGCCACGGCATTTAGAGTCAGTCTGAGATTACATAATCAAGAGAGAGTGATGGGGAGTGAACCTAAGATCACAGGGTTCAAGGTAGACATAGCAGCTGCGACCCAAAGACACTCAGTGTAAATTTCTTCAGTAAATTTCCATCTCCAAGGCCACCAGATGCCCTCAGACTGATCTAGGGCTTGAGGTCATGACTTTAAGTGACAGGAAAGGCAAACAGCTGGATTTCAAGAGGTCAGACTTGCCGTAGCCTTTGCAAAAAACCTGTCCACAACCTCACCGGTTAAGAAAAGCAGAGTTATAATTGTAAACATCTGATCACTTAGTTTTTTGTAACTTAAGGGGTTTGTTGAAACTGGCAGATGGTCTACATACTGCAGTTTATTCTGGTTGGAACTATCCACTTACATTAAGAGACAATCTAACCAAAATAAAACAACCATAGTTTGTTTTGTTTTTACGTGTCGTTTAGCATTGGGGTAATCTGAAAGAGATCATTTAACAATAGTGTAGTGTGATTTTTTTTTTCTGCCCATACATGAGTAGTAAAGATAAAAATAAGTTTAAAAAAGGAAAACAACAATTTATTTATTTATTTTTTATTAAGATTTGGCGGCATTGTAAACGTTGGCAAAACCTGTGATTATTTCATCAACAAAAGCGTTCACTGTATCAACTAGGGCTGGGTATAAAAAAAAAAAAGAAAAAAAAAAAGCAATTTCTCGATTTCAATCGATTCTCATTTTTACATAAGTGATGTTTCATTAACAAATTTCAGGAGGAGCTCGCGCAGATAATTAACACGGCCAATTCATCATCAGCAATCACTCCCTATCCAATCACTCTCCCTATCCAATTACTACAGTCCCTTTAAATAACCAAGCAGTCCTACCTTCAGCTATCTCTGATTCCAGCATCCCTCCCACCCCCCCCCCCCTTTTATTTTTCTTCACCTCCAGCAAAGGGGGGGGGGGGGCGCTATTGGGTTCGGGCCAAAGGCCGAGCTCGGACCCCTCTCCCTGGGCAGGGGGAGTGCCCCGGGCTCGGGAATGACTACCGAGCTCAGAGCCCTCTCCCGGACAGCATGCCAAACACGCTTAACTTTTACGCTGTTTATTATATGCAAAAGCGAACTAGTGAACTATAGTATATCGATTCCTAAATCCCAAGAATCAGTTAGTCTAGTTTTCAGTTAATGAATGTAACATTTAAGAGTAGCTCCCAACCAATTAATTACTATATAGCTTTGTGCTTTGTTACTTTTGATATGAAACAGTCTCAGATTTCAAATTCTGTCCATTTTATTACAGTTTTCAAACAATAAATGCCGTTTTAGCTCCATTTAATGTGGAGTGACAAAAAAAGCATGGATAAACATCTGAAGGTGTTAAAAGAAAGAGTACAACTTACCTAAATTCATATCCAGTCTCATGTAATTGCTAAATCAGTGTTTGAACCATGCAAAGACATCGATAACAGCAGTAAACAATGTCACGTATTGTCACATTTACCTCAGAAACAAACATATTCGGTGACCAGAGAGGAGCATTTTGCTAAATATAGGCACCATATAACATAAGCCACTTTTCCACCGAAATTACCAGGAACAATTTTTCTCAGGAACATTTTTTTCCCCAGACCTGTTGCTGTCTGCGTTTCTATCGCGGTCTAAAGTACCATGAAGATTAGGCAAATAATGCCGAGTTCCGACTGCATGATTTTAGCCCAGATTTTGACTCGCCAACAGGTTTTGAGAAATCTCCGACAAATGCCCGAAATCACAGGCAAATCGGTGCTCGTTCACGTGAGTGACAATCAGACAGTGTGAACTATCAAAGACGCGATCTGAGAGAATCGCCGACGTGTCGCCGACACTCGTGAGATATTTGGCATGCTAAATATCTGGACGATTCAAAATCATGCCGTGTGAAAGGTGATCTGACTGAAAATCACATCAGCGATTACCTACAGCCAATGAGACAGCAACATCCAGGTCAGCGGGAAGTTGGGGGAGGAGTTACGAAGGTATAGACCACAATATCAACAAGAATAGCTTCGGCTTCTTTTCGCGTGTCACTTCTCGCGTGTGTTTGGTTGTGAGACGTAGTTTGCGGACCGGGACAAAGTTGTCGGCAACTCTTCCTATTGTGAAGTCATGCAGTGTGAAACCCCCTGTCGCCGATCCATCGTGCAGTGTGAACACAGCAGAGACGGAATGCTACCCCAGATAGTCATGCAGTGTGAAAACATCTGTGACGCGATTGCTTTGAAAATCGTGCAGTCTGAACTCGGCATAACCTGGTGATTTAGGACTGCACATGACTTTCGGACTTGCGTCCTTGGTAGTTTGGAATTCGCAAGTTTGACTCGGGAGTATGAACTCCCGGTAACGGGACGACGCAAGTCCAGTAATCCTGCAAATGGAACAGCGTACTTGATAACATCAGTCAGCTTGCCTGGGCTACTGCAATTTTCCTCACTGTATTTACAATAAAATGAAATATGGTATGTATGATGCGACACGTACACACATTACAATAAAACGAAATTATATCAACACCACTGCCTCTTTACGTTGTCAATTTTATCTCATGTTTAACCACTACAGAGATTTCAGAGTCAGCGGTAAATGACAGAAGGACTAGCTGAGGTGAGGCGCTCTCAGTGGGATACATGAGCACAGAGTGCCCAGTGATCGCCTGGAGCTCACATCTCCGACATCGGCAAAGCACATTTTCAAATAGAAACTGTCTTTATAAACAAACAGCAAATTTGAGTTTCAAACAACCACATTCTCTCCTGAAATACTCTTAAAACTACATTTCATGACACAATAACAGTAATATTTTGAATTGAAAATTATGCAAATAAATGGTGGTTGAAATACATTGCTGCGTGAACTCAACCAATCAGCATGTTCAGCGCCCAAGTCCCATCCCCAAAAGTTCTGGAGCTTTGAAGAAGTACTACCTCGCAAGCAGGGACGTCCTGAGGGGCAAATTTATACCCGCAACTAAGATCCTGGTTCTTGCGGTGGAAACACACCTGGTACCGTCCAAAATTCTCTAGTTCCTGGGGAAAGTTCCTGCAGTGGAAACGGGCTTATAGTCATTTTTACTGTTTTTCAATGTTTAATTTATGTTTGAATAAAACCTGAATAAATGCTTTTATGACAGCCACCCTTAAATGTTTATATTTCAAAAAAGTAATTGGAGTAGAAATATAATTATGCATCTGTAACTTTATTATTATAAAAACTTAATTGAGTGTAATTTATTTTATACAAATCGCTTAATTTTAATGTTCAATTTTATAGTAATGTAGTACCAGCTGAATCTTATGTAAATTTTACAGCACTAGTTGAGGTTTTTTTTTCATTGAGAAAATTTGGCATGTACTATACCTAATATTTAAAAAAAAAATCAATATCAAATTGAAAGCTTGTGATTCAGAATTGAATCAAATCGATGTCAATCTCAGCCCTAATATCAACCCTGTGCCTTGGAAATACAACTTTGTTTCCATGCAGAAAGATTAAGGATAACAATATATATGCTGTTGAATTGCATAAAGTTTCACATGAACTTCAAAGCCTGCAGGTGGAAGAATCAATTGATGCATTAAAAAAACATACAGGTGCGTGCATAACAGGAATGTATCTCCGAGTAGAGTGTTATGGCGGAACGGATTCAGACACAAAGAAGAGTAACGCTCCTGGTGTGCAGTGTTGACACATTGTTGGCTTATCTGCAGGATTGCTACCATAAATAAATATAGCGGTGTTTGACAGCTGATAAGCTTAAAATCACATTCACACTTGTAGGTCAGTGTGTCTACAGTGTCGTCCACCCATTTACACCCCGTATCGTTCCACTTTGCGCACAGTTCAAGCTTTTCTGTAGTCAAGACATCACCCTGACACAAATAAGAAGTGACTAAACCAATTGGAGTCAAGATCGCTGACTGCATAGGAAACTAGATCTTGCGATGTAATACTATATTGATCTCTTTTTCTCTGGAACACACACTGACGCACGCACGCGGCAAGCGCCCCGGTAACCAGAGCATGGCGGCTGGCAGAGGCGATGGGGGAAACAGAAAGTAGCCTGTAAATCCTGTTTACTTTGCGGCGAATCTGTAAAGTGGGATAAGAAGCACAAAGAGCAGTCAGTGGTGCATGACACGCAGACATATGGTGGGGAGAGGCGTCCAGCTGTTTCGCTGTCCTGGGGTTACAGTAATGAGCCGGAGGCTTCATTGAGCAGACTGAAGCCTCATCAATCCCTTTTCACCAGTAAGCCTCAACACTTCCAAACGCCATTCCCGCTCACCTCATCTCAGACACGCGCAGGCACAAACCAGCCTCAGACAAGCCTCCGGAGCGTCTGCTTTTTTAGCATCCTTGACATTATATTCTGTGGCTCAACCCTCTGCTCTCCATGGCCTCTCCAGATGGACCGCAGTTCAGCATCAGCTCAAGCCAGCTGAATTCCATCAGAAGAAGTCAATGGTCTCCATTGGATTCCAAGACTATGGCCCTTTTTGTGGATAAAGAATCAAATTAAATGAAATATACAGGGTTTGGGGTGGACAAGACCGTTTGGGTGTGGTGTGGTGTAATTAAAGATTCAGGAACGTTAACCACAAGGTTGATGGTTCGATCCCTGCAAGAAGCGAGCCATGAGTCATCAGCATTTCAGAACCACATGGTGTGAAATTCTTCAGAAACAAACATAAATCTAAGATTCCAAGCCTCCGTTCAAATGCACTAAACTGAAATCTGATTGGCCGTAGCTCACACTTATCTTGAATCAATTTATCCATTTCTCTTCTCTGCAAGGTCTATAAATCTTCAGACTTTAAGACTTTTAGCAAAACAATTAAAATTTGTGGCAACAAACTTGCCTTTCCAGTTTACTACAAACTAAAGTTTAACCTGATCTCATGGCGAAAACGTACCTGTGGGAACTTTTTCCACAAGATGCGAAATATGTACCGCCATGTACGTTTCTTGCCATATTCGATGTAAAATGTCCATTGAGTGGTGCTAAAAGAGTGATCTTTTGTCTCTCCGGAACAGATGAACATACATATGGTACGTTTTATGTGACGTTGGTTTTATACGTGTCAACGCAGTTCTGACTTGAAATGTTCATTGAGTGGTGCTGCAACTAATGTTCATGATATTTTAAAATAACGTACAATTCACACTTCACCTAAACCTACCCAATAGTATGAACAAAAGCAAATGTGATGTAAACAATTCCAAGCATGCCATTTTAGCTTGTTTTTCAATCTCGAATCTTTCAGCTTTTTCATCGTGAGTCGTATTTTTCACGGGATTCGTACCCAAGGATTCCGCATCCTAAGTCCAATTCCGTGCCGATTGAGCTACAGAGCAAGCTTGTTATGTGCGGAAAGCAAAACAGTGAGTTGTAACAATGTCTACAAAAACAATTAAGTGCTCATTGTTGTACCACCTCTAGTGTTCATTTCTGTTGGAAACTGCAGTGATATGTACTTATTGGTACATATTTCGCATCTTGCAAAAAAGACACAGGTATGTTTTCATCATGAGATCAGATAGGTATAGTTGAATTTCAATTAATTTTAATTGAACTACTGTACATTCAAGTTCAAAATGCGTTTTTAATATCCTGTTTGCTAACACAATTAAGGGTGTGTTCACACTTATAGTTCGGTTCATTTGGTTCATTTGGTCTGGACCAAAAAGCAAAATGATACCTTTGGTCCTAGTCCACTTAATGTTCACACTGGCATTTTGTGACGGAACTCACCAAACCCCTTCAAACAAAAGAAAAAGGTGCGTTTGACTGAGCATCGAGTACACCTAATGCTGTCCACTGGACTAAGCATGCTCATTGTTGCATGTATATGATTTTATTTTCACCACCTGCAAACTCAGAGAGAGCTCATAAAAGCCACTTTACCACCTTGTTGCTCCACATTTCCCCTTTGCTCATTTTGTTTTGGATGCACTGCTTGTTCCCTTCATGAAATCATGTCACATAGCATTGTATCTAGTCATTACTTCCTGTTTTTGGTTCATTTAGAAGTATTTAGTCCATGTTGCGTTCATATTTCATTTGAACCGCACCAGAGTTCATTTGGAAGCAGACCAAGACTCCTCTTTGTAGCGGTCTCAATCTGCTTGTTTGGTGCGCACCAGGGTTCGGATCGCAGTGTTCACACTTACTTAAAGGAACACTCCACTTTTTTTGGAATTAGGCTCATTCTCCAACTCTCCCCGAGTTAATAAGTTGGGTTTTACTGTTTTGAAATCCATTCAGCCGTTCTCCTGTTCTGGCGATATCACTTTTAGCATAGCTTAGCATAGATCATTGAATCCTATTAGACCAATAGCATCACGTTCAAAAATGACCAACGAGTTTCGATATTTGTCCTATTTAAAACTTGACTCTTCTGTAATTATATCGTGTACTAAGACCGGTGGAAAATGCAAAGCTTCAATTTTCTAGGCTGATAAGATTAGGAACTACACTTCCATTCCGGCGTAATAGTCAAGGAAGTTTGCTGCCGTAATAAGGCTGAAGCAGGAGCAGTAATACCACGCAGCACATGTGCAAATGCTAAACTAGCTGGGAACTCATTTCTGATAATACTCCGCCTGCTTCGGCCATGTTACGGCAGCAAACTTCCTTGACTATTACGCTGGAATGGAAGTGTAGTTCCTAATCTTATCAGCCTAGAAACTCGCAGCTTTGCATTTCCACCGGTCTTAGTACACGATATAACTACAGAAGAGTCAAGTTTTAAATACAACAAATATGGAAACTCGTTGGTCATTTTTGAACACGATGCTATTGGTCTAATAGGATTCAATGATCTATGCCAGGGTTCCCCAAATCTTACCCTGGAGGTCCAATGCGCTGCAGAGTTTAGCTCCAACCCTGATCACACTCACCTACCTGTTATTCTCTAATGATCCTGAAGACCTTGATTAGCATGCTCAGGTGTGTTTGATTAGGGTAAGAGCTAAACTCTGCAGGAAAATGGATCTCGAGGTCCAGATTTGATGATCCCTGATCTATGCTAAGCTATGCTAAAAGTGACATCGCCAGAACAGGAGAACGGCTGAATGGATTTCAAAACGGTAAAAATCAACTTATTAACTCGGGGGGAGTTGGAGAATGAGGCTATTTCCAAAAAAAGTGGAGTGTTCGTTTAAATGAACAACACTAACAGAGCAATTGCACCAGAGTTCGTTTTAATTGAACCAAATATGACAATTATGAACACACCCTTAAATTCAAATAGGAATCTGAAATAATTCAGGGAGCTTTTTGTCTTTTTAAAGACTAGCTCTTAATGGTGGTAATTTTTGAAAATATCTTAATACCTTTATTCAGCAAGGATACACTAAATTGATTAAAATGGACAGTAAAGACATTTATAACGATACAAAAAAATTATATTTCAAATAATTCTGTTCTTTTCAACTTTCTATTCATCGTAGAATCCTGAAAAAAAAATCAATTTTCACAAAATTATTAAGCAGAAAAATATTTTGATAATACTAAGAAACAAGAAAAACATTAATAATAAGCAAAAAATTTGCTACAATAAGCAAGAAATTGCTACAAATTCAGATTTGCCACCACAGAAATAAAACACATTTTGAAATATATTAAAATAGAAATCAATTATTTTAAATTGTAATAATATATATTTGACAATATTACTGTTTGTACTGGATTTTGGCTCAAATAAATGCAACCTTGGTGACCCTAAACGACTTAAGACTTTTGAAAGGTGGTATATTTAAAAAAAAAGTTAAAATATAATGGTAAAATATTGCAATAGTATGAAATATAATTTTTCTCTCAACCACAATCCTGTATGTCATGGGCGATAAACTTTGAAAGTGTGGTAATTACAACTGCAAACAGCATGCAAACCGCAGCACAAGCAAAACAACAATCCCAGCGTACTTTCCTTGAGAATCCCACAGATAAGCCTCTCCGACATGCACTTCACAGCTGGTGGATACTAAACTCGACTGAGCTCATCCAAAAATCCCATCCACAATCCCACCAAACCCCCCTCCCCCCATTCACAGAGAGATGCATCACAACATTATCTTATTAACCTCGCAAAACTTCTCTCAAACGTTCTCAACATGGCCAAGTAATTTACATGCTGGACGTGCCGGTGGTAGCACATGCTTAACGCGCTGGGTGCGTCGCCAAAGAAAATGGAGTGGTCATTATCATTCTTAATAGCATTTTGAGTTAAATCGATGTAGTTTTAATTGCAGCTGCAAACTACAAGCGTCCCATGACACAATGAGACTGCTTCTGCAGCTAGAGGACAGTGGAGGGGGACTTTCAATGCTAAATCTAGTTTTAGTAGGGGGGTAGAAGGATGGCATGGTGGGGTTGGGGGTTAAAGGCTTTTCCTAACGCTGTTGATCTCCGGCTCATGATGTGCAGAGATGGAGCTGTTTTCCATTAGGCCAAAAGTGGAATCAAGTCAAATCTGAAACATGCATTAATTTGTTTATTTGGTGTTCCGTGTCAGACTCCCCACAGCGGACTCAGGTCAAATAAAAAATATCAGTAAGAGCACAGCTTGTCAAAGATCTTTAGTAACTAGAAACATCAAAATGTCATTCTAGATTATTACATGCTTTATTTTTTAAAATCATAACACTTTATTATAAGCGTTACATTGCAACACTTATAATAAGGCTCTATTTTTGAACTGCATTAGTTAGCATGAAGTAACAAAGAAAAATACCAAAGCTTTTAACTTAATGTTAACTTATCAGTTAATAAAAAGTAAATAATTTGCATCTATTAATAGTATTTAATGAACAACGAACAGTTGTATTTTTTGATTAAGTAACATTAACTAAGATAAATAAATATTGCAACTTACAATCAAACCAAAAATTATTCAGACACCAGATATAATATTACATTTGTTTTACTAGTTGGTGCAGGACACTATAGTGTATTAATGTAAGTGAGGATAGTAAAATATTATACCCAAAAATTCAAACAGTGGACTACTAGTAACACTGATAAAAATGTGGGACCAAATATTTGATTTGACACTTTGACCTGACCATGTTTTGTTGCATATCTTTCTATCAAAGTTATCTGACATTATCAAGATGAATTTGTCCTGACACAGTTTAACTCTTGAGTTCTTGTCAATATTTTATTTCCATTTTCTAAACTACAGTGAATAAACTGTGATATTGTGAGAAATGTTGAAGGTGTCTAAATAAATTTTGGTTTGACTGTATGGTTTGCTCATTAATGTTAGCAATGTAGTAACTAACGTTAACTAATTAGGCTTTATTGAAAAGTTTGACCATAATCCTATTATTTTTTATGGAGAATGTTTCCTTAAAGAAATTTATTCGAGATATAAATAATTACACTTGTTTGTGTAAAATGTTTTTAAAAGGATCAAGAAATAAATAAGAGTGTCTATAAATGATCATGACTTTTCCATATATCTCTAATCTTTAAAAAAATATTATTCGAATATATCTATTATTCTAATATTCAAATTGAAAAATAAATAAATAAATGAAGAGTTTGTTTGCAAAGACAGATAATTTTCATGTTTTTTTTTATTGTGCATTCCAACTAATCACAGTCAAACTGCAGTCAGGTTATTGTGATTACGTAAAAATAGCAATAAATAAATAACGCAATAAAAACCATGTTAACATAAAAAAACAGGATTCTTGAAATAAAAAAAGCTACCTCTTTTTGCAAATAAACTCTTCGAATAAGAAAAATCAGTAACACTTTACAATAAGGTTCATGAGTTAACATTAGTTAGCTACATTAGTTAACATGAACTAAAAAAATACTTTTACAACATTTATTACTCATAGTTTGTTAATATCAGCATTTTCTAATGCATTATTAAAAAGTTCTGTTTGTTAACATTAGTTAATGCACTGTGAACTAGCATTAACAAACAAGGAACAACTGTATTTTTTTATTAACTAACGTTAATAAAGATTAATAAACAGTGTAATAAATGTATAATTTATTGTTTGATCAAGTTAGGTAACACGTTAACTAATGTTAACAAATGACACCTTACTGTAAAGTGTTAACAAAAAAATCTATAATATTTCCAATGTATATATATGCATATGCACTTATCAAAAAGCAACTTAAAAAGCTATTATTCATAAGAACCAAATATGAAACAAACATCTCCAAGTCTATAAATACATAACTGTTGTACAGCAAATCATAAACAGTTCACCCAAAACAAATATGCCATCATTTACTCAAGGTAGATTGACACAATTCCCTTTCATTTTACCGAAAAAGACTGCCAAGCATCTCTGTTTTGTTTCAATAAGGGAAAAATAGTATTTTTTAAAGTGAAGAGCAAATGATTCTCTTCTTCTCAACACAGGACAGGTACAATTTCTAGTGTCATTTACTTCTATTGGTTTGAACAAACTGTGTTACAGGTTTTGCAAAGTAGCAACTACACAACACGCAACCCATAACTAGGAAGTCTTATGTGTGCAGCAGGATGTTATACAAGCACAAATATTCATTATAATATGTTAATGTCATTCATGCGTTGCTGTCACATGTTATTGATTTCAAACTGACCTCTCTATGCACAAAGCTACACATAAATTGTGTGTGTGACAGTGCGCACGTTTCCTGGCATTAGTGTGGCCCTATGATGCTGCAGCGTGAACAGTAGAAACACTATTCATATAAAGACAAAGCTGTTTAATGACACCCGATGTGCTTGTCTTACCCGGAGAGTAAAGCTTGGCGAGCTGTCGGGCCCCGGCATGCTGCGGTCCCCAGCGAGGCGCGGTGCTGCGCGCAGCCGCTCCATGTTCATTGCCGTTCGGATCCTCCTCTGCCATAGACCGGTGTCTGATCTCCGTCTCTGACAGGAGCGCCGCAGCCATGGTCCCTTATGATGGCCAGTTTTCAGAGAAAATGCATTAATAATGACCTTGTATCTTGCATTTAGTAACTAATACACATGGGTTTAGGTTTAGCGCTGAATGACACACTTTTCCTGGTAAACCCACTGAGGTTCCTACTTTAGTGAAACACACCCGGAACTAAAATACGCACGAACTGCCTGTCTTCGCTACAATAAACAGACACGTATCCATAATTATTTACCTTGTTTCATCTCATGAGCTAAATGATTGATATATATCGTTCTCCACGGGGCATCCGAGCCAGGTCTTTAAACTGTCCGATAGCCTGAATAAAGTGAATATTTGGAAAACTTTTCTTGTGCTCTCTGGTGTGGAGTGCTGTTAGGGACAGTCATAAAATGCTTGTTTGTGTGCTGAGGCGAAGCAACAGTTACAATGACTATCTGTTACTCTCGGATGATTAATATAATTAACACAGCGATGTTATGTTTTAAATATTTATTACTTCGTGTTACGTTTCGTGTATTTGCTTAAACGGGTTTTGTCCGTTAAATGTTATAATCGTACAAAATGAGCAGTATTTTATTGATGGTCCCTAGCAACTCATGCGAGTCTATCATGAGAAGCTGATAAGGGAAACAAGCGTCTTAAAGCGGACTTGTTTGAGCACAAACGACTACTGTATTACCTGTTGATAAGAAACAGATAAGGTAATCATATTATCTCATGTTTATGTTAATTTGTTTGATTATGAGGTACTGAAACACAGACACAATATAATACAAAATAATATGAATGATCGCCTATCATGTGTTTTTTTTCTGTTTTCTTGTTTTGTCGGATAATATAATTAATATAATATAATATAATATAATATAATATAATATAATATAATATAATATAAAAATGTGACCCTGGACCAAAAAACTAGTCTTTAGTAGTTGGGGTATACTTGTAGCAATAGCCAAAAATACATTGTGTGGGTCAAAATGATCGATTTTTCTTTTATGCCAAAAAACATTAGGATATTAAGTAAAGATGATGTTCCATGAAGATATTTAGTAAATTTCCTACCATAAATATATCAAAACTTAACATTTGGTTAGTAATATGCAATGCTAAGAAGAACTTAATTTGGACAAATTTAAAGGCGATTTTCTTAATATTTTTTTTTGCACCCTCAAACAATACATCAATGGAAAGCTTATAAATTCATCTTTCATTGATGTATTAATCTCATTTTTTAAAAATGGACCATCTTCGCATATATCCAACAAAAACAGGAAAAGAAAACTATCATTTCTAACAGTCAAATGTCAAAAAATATTAATTGTACACAGCATACACATGCTTACATGTAATTGAGAAGATTAATTTACTTTTTAACTTGCTAGCTAGCTAATGATCTGTTAAGCATTATATAATGTGGTAATGTTAGTGAATTTTCTTAATGAAGTAATTATGTAGTGTTTCATAGAAAATCTATCTTGTCATATTGAGTGTCTGTGTGGGGGTCTATAAAGCCCTCTGAGGATGTGAATATTGGCATCGCCTAGACATACATATAACATACATATTCTCAAATGTTTTAAATAATTCCACCACAAAATACAAACGTACAGCCTCGTTTGGAAACCCACATTCTCATAATACAGCACAACTGAAACACCAGTAGCCTAGTTAAGGGCATCTTTTAGTACTATTAGGTATTTGTGGATGATTTATAAAATCACATGCAAGTTTTCAAGTATTTAGGAGTTACTCAGATGGTGTGCTGAACCCTGTTTCCCAAGCGGACAGGTTCAGAGGCCCCCCGGGGCCCGTAGTGTATCGATGCGTTCCGATGGCTGATTTCTGGGAACAGCACCGACCTTCTGTCCGGCTCAAGTTATGAGACTCAGTGGCTGAACCAGCTGCTTAAACACATGGATGCAATTAAAGCAGAAACTGCACTGGTAAAAGAAGAAACGCTACTTTAAATAGACGTTTCTGCCCTTATTCGGTGAGTCACAGGCATTAAATCATCTGATGATCAGTTTTGGGTTTTTCCTTATTTACAGCAATCAGAACTGTACATTTATTATGCAAGATAAAAACAAATGTTTCCCTTTAAAACCAATGCAGTATACCAATGACAGTTGCTTTTTCTCTTGCATTTGTCATATTTTACAGTCGAATTCATGTGATGGTGAATCAGCATCACACTTTGTCCGCTTTAAACAGAGTGGCTGATTCTGCTTATGATTTCATGTTTTAATTCAATGTTACAATATAAAACACCATAGAAAATTGGCAAGGACTCAAGTCTTTGATTCATATACTCTTGCATTGAATTGAACACTTTGAAAGCAGCATGACTCATGGTTTGTGTAAAACGGTGATCCATGATATAATATGGACTCACTTTTCTTCTCTCCTGCAGATGAATCATAGTAGACTTGAATTTGTATGAAATTCATTATATACTTTGTTACCACATTTTTTATTTAAAGCATGATAATTTATTGATTTATCTTATAAACTGTTAAGAGTTTTCATCTTTGTCATTAAATGTTTTTATAAATGCACATGATCTGTATGTTTCACGAGCAGCATTACTGTAGCTCCCAGATATTTATTGTTAAATAGAAAGCATGACAAGAAGAATAGAGCTCACACGGCATCAGGGGAGCAGAGCCACTCTGAGGAGTTGAGCTGCTTCAATACGCTTTATCTGCGCTTGGAAAGAACACTCACTTCAGATGCACGGATTCCCTTTATTCATGATTTATTTATTTGTTTATTTTCAACTGTACTAGTTTATTGCAATCTGGTTAATTCACATTTAAAAAGCAGACATCATCCAGTTGCACTGAAATCAATGATATTCATTTTTACAACATCCATAAGGCCCATGTACTGGAAAATCCAATCAAAACCATTATGTTTTTTACTTTTTTTCTTTATATGTTTTTTGTCTTTTTACTGTAATTAGAAAAAAGAAAATATATAACAATAATAATAGAAAGGAAAAATATTACGACTGGCAAGCAATCACAGCACAGCACAAGTACCTATTTACTGCAAGAAATAAAAGGTACAAATAAATCGACAAATAAAAAGGGCTGAGAATATATGCATTGAAAAGAACAAAATTGGCACGTATGAAGTTTGATACATGAAGCAACAGAGGACAAGATATGTATTTCTAGAGATTAAAATCAGGCAGAGGGTGTCTTTTCCATCCGTTGTGGTCTTTTTTTTGTTCATCTTTTGTCCCCCCCCCCCCAAAAAAAAACAAGAAAAAGCAAAAAGAAAACGGGGAGAAAATAAGGAACACACAACCAGGAAGAAGGGACGATAAAAAATACTGCACGTAGAATACCTTTTTCTCTCCATCTCCTTTTTTTCTCTCCTTTTCTTTTTTAATAGCATATCCCATTAATATTCATTCCCCACCGTTCGTAATAGCTGCGCCTGGTGGCGGAATCGTTAGAGTTTTACATGTGAGTAGCAAATGACACTTTGATTGGCTGTGATGTTGAAATGTTCCTCCCCCACCGGGCCTGGGTCGGGGTTCTAGGCTGAACCGGGAGTCCTGCGGGGCCCGGTCTCACTGTGCGTGCTGGCTCAGTGTGTGGTTCTGCAGGGGAACAGAAGAGAACACATGAGGAGAGAAATAATAAGCTACGTGCCCACACCTCCACCCGTCTCCTTCGCTCTCTCCCTCTATCCATCTCTCTTTCCATTTACCCACCAGGCCTGTCCGTCCATCTCAAGGCTAGCAGCCCCACTTTTGACAGAGGAGTTCGAGCTCTGCAGCCACAAGCGAACACCCTCCTTTCTTCCCATTTTCTTTCTTCTCCACACCCTCCCATTAAATATTGGGCACATGTGCACTTGCGATCCCATTCATCCACCCGCGCGCACACGCGCCGCACTTTCGCACCGTTCGTCCTCTGTTTCTAATGCAAAAACACTGATTTGTTTATTCTGGAGTACGTTTATGAATCTTTTAAATCGGCATAATGTCTTACGAGGCTCTCGTTCTATGGCCTCCTGAGATTGGAACATACATTTATAAAAACATATCAAAACTCTCTGTACTGAACTGTAGAAGAAAAGAAGGAGAGAAAACAAGTTTTGTGTCAAATTATATTCTTAACAAAAACAAAGATTGCAAAATGGTGTTTTTGCAGCAGCAATGCCATAAAAGATAAATTTTGGGTTCATTAAAGAACCTTTCAGTGAATATTTCTTTTTAAAAAAAATCTTAGTATAAGGAAGATTTTGATAATCTAGAGAATTTTTTTTCCACTATAACGTTCAATGGACGTTTAAGGTTCTTCAAAAGTACACTTTAAAAATTTAAATTGTAGAAACAATTGCTAGTAAAGTTCACAATTAATGACAAAGTAATGGCCAGTATCACACTGAATTAAATATGAAATTGTTGAAAAAGACTGAAATACAATTTTCTTGTAAAACTAGCTCCAAAACTCTTAAAAATATAGGTTCCAAATTGTAATTTTCTCAGCAATGCTGTAGAAGAACCATTTTTGGTTCCCCAAAGAACCTTTCAGTTAACAGTTCCTTAAAAATAACTTTTTTTAAAGGAACATTTACATTTTCTCAGCAATTCCATAGAACCACCTTTTTTGGTTCACCAAAGAACCTGTCAGTGAACAGTTCTTAAAATTACCTTTTAAAGGAACAAATCTTTTAATCTAAAAACATGACATTTTTATGTAGAAAGACTGAAATAGTGTTTTCTGGTAAAACTTACTCTAAAACACTCTTAAAAATAAAGGTTCCAAAATGGAAATTTCTCAGCAAGGCTGTAGAACAACCATTTTTGTTTCCACAAAGATATTTTCAGTAAACAGTTCTTAAAATACCTTTTTTGTATAAGGAACATTTTAATAATCTAAAGAACCCTTTTGTCCAATGTAAATGTTCCATGGATGTTAAAGATTCCTCATAGAACCACAGATGCCAATGAAAACATTTTTTAAGAATGTACACTTTAAAGAACTGGAAATTGTAGAGACAATGTAAATTTCACAAAAAAAGACAAAGAAATTGCAAGTAAGACATTAAATTAAACATTAAAATTTTGATGTAGACAGACTGAAATAGTATTTTCTTGAAAAACTAAAGGTTCCAAAATGGGAATTTCTCAGCAATGCCATAGAAGAACCATTTTTGGTTCCATAAAAAAACTCTTCAGTTTTTAAAATAATATTTTATTTTTAGTATAAGGAACATTTTAATAATCTAAAGAACACTTTTGTCCATTCTAAAGGTTCCATGGATGTTAAATGTTCCTCATTGAATCATACATGCTGATTAAAGCACTTTATTTTTTAGAATTTACACTTTGAAGAACTGGAAACTGTACAATTTTAACTCAAGAAATGGCTAAGTAACACACTGAAATAAACATGAAATTTTGATGTAGAAAGACTGAAATAGTATTTTCTTGTAAAACTTCCACAAAGAACCTTTTAGTGAACAGTTCTTAAAACAATGTTTGTTTTTTATTAGTATAAGGAACATTTGAATAATCTAAAGAACGCTTTTGTCCAATCTAAGGGTTCCATGGATGTTAAAGGTTCCTCATGGTAACATATACAGCAATAAAAACACTTTATTTTTAAGAATTAAACATTTGGAAAACTGAAAATTGTAGAAACAATTTTCACTCAGAATTTGCTAGTAAATTTCACAATTACTTCCAAAGAAATAGCACGCAATACACTGAATTAAACATGAAATTTTGAAAGACAGAAACAGTATTTTCTTTTAAAATGTACACCAAAACACAAAAAATAACGTTCCCAAAACTAGGTTTCTCAGCAATGCTGTAGAAGAACCATTTTTGGTTCCCCAAAGAATCTTTCAGTAAACAAAACAAAACAAATCTTTTCTTAAATTCAATTTTTTTATATGGAACATTTAAATAATCTAAAAAACCCTTTTTGTCCAATGTAAAGATTCCATGGATGTTGAAGGTTCCTCATGGAACCATATTTTTCAGAATTTACACTCATTTAAACAATTGTCACTCAGAAACTGCTAGTAAATTTCACAATTAATGACAAAGAAATCTCAAGTAACACATGAAACATGAAATTTGAACTAGTATTTTCTTGTTCTCCAATACACAAGAAAAAAGCAATGTTCCCCAAAGAACCTTTCAGTGAACAGTTAAAAGAACATTTTGAGGATCTATAGAACCTTTTGTGCATTTGAAAGCTTCCATAGACGTTTAAGGTTCTTTATGGAACCATCAATGCCAGTAAAGAACTTTTATTTTTAAGAGTGTAGTCTGCTTTATTTACAACTGTAGACACCACTGTGACAGAAGTGCACAAAGGGAGCTATAACGGTGCAAATTGGATGAAAAATGGCCTAAAACTGGGATCACATAAACAGATCAATCAGCCGTTGCGTGAGGGGTTAAACAGGAGCAGATATGCACAGGCTAAATGGTTATTGTGTTGCCGCGGTCTCTCGGCAGCCCTGCTTTTCCGCATGCTTTTCCCTGGACCATAAACCCAATTCCCAGAGAAGAGCCGGCAATCATCCCACTTTCCCTCTCAAAGCTCCTTTCCCAGATTAATCTCTCCAAGAGAGATAGGCTGTGTTTTTATGCCCCGATATGAAAAAAACGGAAAGGGGGAGACAAATCTGAAGGATTAAACATGGTTTTTCGTTGATAAATACTTCTTCTCATTCTTCGTCCTCTTATCTTAGTGCACATATTTTGCAAATGATTGCTGGCGAAAGGGATGGGCAGTTCCATCCGAGGAAGGCCAAACCACTGGGTCTTAAAACCCCAGACCGAATCAATGGCAGCCTGTCAGGGGATGAGCGTCTCGCGTCCTCCTTCTCTTTCCATCCCGGCCTCTCTCTCCCTTTCTTTTCCTGCCCCTCCTGCGTGGAACAGAGAGGAGACGCGCACGAGGAGGGCTCTTGAGCGAGGAGACGCATCTCTCTGGGAGCCACTGACCCCATTATGAGAGCAAAGCACTTCTCCTTTTGCAATCGGCTGCTTGCGCTGACGCCCCCCTTCCAGCAGAGGCCAGCCTTGTCTATGTCTCGCTCCGAGCTCCGGCGGAGAGGAGAAAGAGATGGAGGTGCACATCGGACAAAACCCAAACATATTGCAAATCATTTGTCCTCATCACCAAGCACCTGTTTCACATATTGGAATTACAACAAAACGGAACGGGAAAAAGCGTCGGCATGGCGAAACGCAACTGAAAATAATCCTGGGACTCACATGACAATGAGCAATAAGTCGATACGGCGTACCTGCTCGCATTGTCACATGTGCACATGTCAAGAACAACTAACGACCCAATTTACCCAAACCTGCCTTAGCTGAGTCCCCAAGAATATGCTGCTGCTCAATCAATTATCAGTTATTCCCCACAAAGCCAATCCCCCTCCAAACTCAATCTTCACCTGCTGCAGAGCCAAATGCAACTCAGCCATTGTCATAATATACCTGATACAACAGCTCAATGTGAGACCAAATTAACATCTGGGTCGCCTATCTTTTCATTTACGCTGATGATCATCACAACAAAAACAATAAAAACACTAATAATAGTAATAATAATCTAATGGCATTTAATCGCAATTCATTCAGTGATGGCATTGATCAAGTCTTCGTGATTTGTTTTCGACGTCTCGAATTAAGAATAAATTACTACATGTTGTAAAACAGACCATCTTGTTTCTGGTTTCTGATTGGTCAATACAGTGTTCCAGTTAAAACACAAATACAGTGTCAGAGACAAGGTTTCCATTTTCTGAAACCATTTCCAACCCCTACTTTCCTGTCTACACTAT